>NC_091942.1:20827656-21025156 GCF_041260155.1 Ptychodera flava | reverse complement strand
AAGGTCAGTGGCAAAGCAAGATTTGCAGTGTATTTGACACCTCTGTCCTTCTATTGAAACAAACTATCTCTAAGACTGGAAAATGTCCCAAAAATAGAAATATAAACGATAATGTTCGATGACTCTGAATGTATGTGATTTATTGACAGTCTGCTTTAACGTCCATCGTTCAAGTATTAAACGTGAGAACGACATGACCTCTAAAAAATTGCGTCACCGAGATACAATACAATAAGAGAGCAGCGCCGAATGCTCTGGGCAGCCACTGAGGACTTGTAAAAAGCTGATATTGTACAACAGTACACAGATTAACCCTGCACAGCACTAACATGCCCAGGAATACGTGATCAGAACCAGATCTCAAAAACAAACTTTTCGACTTAAACAGAGCTTGGTTGCCATAATTTTTTAGCCTCACATCATGAGCATCTCACAGAGCAAACTATTTCAGGATGTTATGAAGCATCCAATTGTACAAATAGTTAGACAAATATTAGAAGAAAACAAACAAACAAACAAACAAACGTACATACAAACAAACCAATGCGACGATCTTATCCGGTCTTCGTTAGGCGCATCTCGATGGTGCACTGTCAGACAGCCGCCAATACGCTAAGTAGAGGGCGCCGTAGATAATCTTTAACAGACATGTAGCAGATTAAACTTTCAACTCGACAAGGGGTGGACAATTTGATATTCTTCGGGGGGGGGGGGGATTTGGAAGATGGATAGAGAAGCATTATTTTTTTGTCTCCCTGCTCAACATGGATTTTTTTAGTTGGCAAATGATGAAAACTTTGTTTGAGGAATCATTTAGTCAAATAGATTGGGTTTCGTTCGTTTGCACTTCACTCCGTCTGTGCGTCTTGATCTATTTCTTTCACATGTGTCAACTAAATCCTTTAAAACCTCGCATGAGAATAATACCCTAGGACGTACACACGCACGTCGATTTGTTTACGGGATGATCCAATATGGCTGCCAGACGGCCATTTTACAATTCCGCAGTCATTATACTTACATGGCTGAATAGATCTTGTTCAAAGTTGGTAAGAGGACATTGTGCGATGACATACAAGTGTATTTCAATTTGTGTTGCGAAATGATCCATATGGCTACTTTGAGACCATTTAGTTGAGATTTTTCATGTCAAGAGCATAACGACTTTGTGTTCTGGGCTGTAAGTTTATCTCAAGAACTACTGCACCAAATTTGATGCGAGTGTTGCGGGACAAAATGCTGAAAGTTTGGTGGGCATGGCTCCCAAATTAGGGGTGCACCATTTGGACCATTTGATATTCTTGGGGAAGGGGCTTGGCAGATTGACTCTGGAGCATTATTTTCCCTGCTTCACGTGGAATTATTTTTGTTCAACTGTGTGAATTCTGGCATTTTTTTTCTCACTACCCTCTCAGAGGAATCTTTTTTCACGCGCATGCGCGCGCTGAAATACCAAAAAGTCCCGTCCTTTAAGATGCTTTTTATTTCTTCTTAAAAACTATCCATTGTTGATTGACCAATCAGAGTGCTCAATTCAGGGTGTTTTATTTACTCGTATAGGCTTTAAAAGCCTTGGTCACCAAATTCCAGAAACGAATGACAGCGCCGTAGTGAAGTACTGTCCAATCAAAAGTGAACATGTCATATTCTGTAGACAGCCTAGCTGGTACGTTTTAATATTCAAATTTGGTAACACGTACAGCGGAACCAGCTGCAACAAAATCTGCTGTGCCCTAGGGCATTTATATAATGTGCCCTAGGGCATAGGATGTTCCATTACATTGGAAGGCTATTTCACAAATAAAAGTTTTAATTCATATCCTAAACATGTTACATTGACAAAGGGGACGGTTGACGTAAACACATTGAAAACGAAAATATATCAGTTAGGGGTGATAGTTTTTAAGTCGGATAAAACCCTCGTACTCGGGCTCTTCTGGTATATAAAGTCCAACCCTACGATAAATGTCTCGGCCTGCGGCCTCGACATTTTATCGTTGGTTGGACTTTATATACCAGAAGAGCCCTCGTACTTGGGCTTTATCCTATACATATGACATGAAAAAAATGAAAAAGGAAAGACATCACAAAGTTTACATGGAACTAAAGGCAAACAGAATCTACTTCAGAATGTTGGAAAGTTGGAAAGAAAATAGAAGTATCCTTTAATTATCCACGGCCCCTAAGAGAAAATGAAGGTTTTGTCCAAAATAGGACAAAATCAGACATCATCCCCGGCAACTTACGACCCAAATTTGAAACAATTACAGAGAATACAATTTTTGAAGAAATTTAGCGATATATTTAAAACATTATGATTTTATGTGAAAATTTTGAGGCAATTTTCATAAAACTGAATATCATTAAGAAGCTAAAATTGAAATAAAAAATTGAAATAAAAAAATAAAATTCGAAGGCTGTTAGACGAGTGGTATTAGAAAAACCGACTAAAATGACCAAATTAACCTAGAGATTTTTCTTATCATTTGGACAAATTCATGTATTTTCACCGTGACCGACGTGTTCATCAACTATGAAAGTTTCTAAGCAGCATTTTCAGAGTAGTACAAAGTTGACCGAGGAAGCCAGACACCGAATGACGATGGATAATCAACCTATTTGAATGGCTCTGCGTCGCTGAAAGCGTTTGTAGGCGAGGTATCGCCATACTTTCAACCATGTATCTTATTGTGGTTTGTTTGAAATTCCCATCATGTAAAAACTGAGTATTCTCTGGATCGCAGTCATGTAACCGACCTGAGTATCCAATAGCATTGCTCGATACTTCTGTTGACAAATTTGCCTGTTTAAAAATTATGTGTCGCCATCTGCCCCTCAATTGCCCATATTTTTCGGAGGAGGCCAATAATGGCCCGTCTTTTTTACTACTTTAGTCAAATAGAGAGTAAATTAAAAGTACCTAATGGTAGAACTCGAAGCAAGGGTGCAACATGTCACCAGCTTTATTCAACATATTTCTGGACGACCTACCACTGGTATTTTGTAATCATATAAACAAAACGTGTAACACTTGCTGATATACCCAAACATTGCATTCAGTTTGCTCTTGATCCGTTTTTTTTTGTATCAGAGACTGCAGTACAGAAATGTCTTTGTAAATTATGTTACTGCAAATACGGTAGAGTTATTTCCATAAGGATAATCTTAAACTTTTAACAATATTTATCTTTGCTTATTAATAAGTAAACAATGACACCGCGTGCGAACAGTCCTATAGCTTCCAGCAGAAAGAACTGTCAGTTGTGATTAGGTACACGGCGAAGGTCCAAGTAACTCTAACTTGATCAGTGTGAAATATTACGTATGGTATTTTTAAAGTATTCGCTCACTCATGATCATACCTTGGATGAGCCTTAAAAGGTGTCCAAAATTGTCATTTAACAGAAGCAATGTATTCATGCCTGCTAAAACCATGCGTCATCCTTTCATCAGGTCTACTGCCGAATTTCCTCTAACAACTCATCGGCAGCAAGCCTTAAAATGTGTTATTTTATCATCAATTTAAGGTCTGATGTTCCGGCAGCGTAATTCAATAATTGAAATTCTAGCGTATTGCGCTTGCTCTATGCAACAGATAGAAACAATCAAGTTTCTTGTCGCCTTTATAATCTGTTAATTTGCAAACTGCGGATTGGTTTCATTGCGTGATGCCGTTTAAATAGAGTTTCCATGCTCAGAAAATTCTGTAGACTTGACATAGTCTGTGTTTTTCTTATTGCCACCCGAATTATTTGTAACTCTTCCTAGGATTCCAACGCTATATGTTGGTCTCTCTATATGTCTGTGAAACGTGTGAGCATGCAGGGAACATTTAAGTCGCATAAAATCATCATTTACAGATGACCATCGATAATATAGAGTTAATGATGATTTTATCGATGTCATTTACCACACTTTCTATATTGGATGACAGAACAGCACCTCAATAGGCTATCGTGAATTGTATCCATGGTGACAGTTTTGCTCATAAACTGCTGGATAATAGACCTAGAAAAGCTGTTATCAGTACGAGAAGTTGCGAACCAGTGAAGCATCCATTTGGCAAGTATCCATCCAATCATTACAAATATTTGTTGTTCACCCAATTACACCCTAAGCATTATACTTGCACAAGTGAATGAAGCTATGTCGACTAATTGGTTCACACAAGCTAGGTGCTTATGTTGAACCACAATTACATGGAACATATGATTCTCAATTTAATATTAATATTAAAACATTAAAGCTATGCAGGACTTCGCCGTATTAAATCATTTAAGTTATATGTCGCAACTCTAACAGTAGGTATTTAACTTTGTGTGATTGCATGTATGCCCAATTTTCCGTCCGATTTTCTGTTGTTAAGTCTGCATTTGGCAAATTGCTGTAATATCCCTAGGAAAAAAGTGTTTAGTATAGCCAGAGAATCATGCGCACATGATAGACAGGGAGCATTGCAATTGCAATCTAAATTAACAAACAGTAAAGTCTTCTGGAAATGTTGGCATCTTTGATTCAAAAATTCGGAAGAAAAATAGTGCAGACCTGGAAGTTTTGATACCTGCATGGATGCTTGTTTGGTTTGAACTTTAATTTGAAGTATTTTTGTAAAGATATTTTTCTGCTTGAATCAAAATGCAGACTGTTGTGAATAATGGCTGAAGCATTCTGTGGTAATATAAGGTGGAGTTCTGAGGCCCAGTATAATTGTAACAATAAGCCTGAACTTTGTCAAAAACACCACCGAGGGCGCTATTTTCATCGTCATCTCAAAATTTCCATGGACTTGCCCACACACGAAAAATTCATCACTAGTCAAGCTGACATTGACCTAACACCTGTTAAGAGGATTCGTGCTGCTGAATGTTTTAAAATAGGAAAGTTGATCTCAACGCTACTGTGGTGGCCTATGGGAAATTAATAGTGGTCTTGTGCCCGATCCGAACCCGAATCTGAAAAGAAATCCAACACGAATCTGAATCCAGTCAAACTTCAGCTTCGTGGCGTTGGAAGCCATGTGCGTGCAACGAGGAAGAGACCGACGACCGTTATCGTGGCCAGAGGACCCTCTTCCCTAGGAAACCGATGTTTTTGTCGACATTGGGACTTTGTAGTCGCAGGATTGTGGCGCTTTATTTATCATCACCCAGAAATTAATTGTGTGCACAGACTTGTACTGTGGTCTACTTCCATACTTCATGGCAAGATGGCCGAAAGGTAAGCTGAGGTCTAGCTGCAAAATTGTAGCTCTACGGTGAGGCGGTCGTGAGTTATGGTTTTTTGCGACCTCGCTCACCAGTAGAGCTACAATGCCGAAGGCCCTGTAGCATACAAAATAAGCATGCTGCACATGGCACGGCATTTTGATGTAAAATCCCATATATTTACTGCATTTGGTCATACTGATTTATCACTACTGAAGATAGAACACTATACTACACTAACCTGGTCGTGTATGGGGTTTGGTATTTGTTCAAATACGTCGATCGCGTTCCAAAAACATTTCTTGGAGCCGTCATTACCAACTTCCGGTAATGGCAGCTCCCAGAAACACGCTCAATGTTTATTGAACGCGATCGACGTGTCTGTGCTAATACCAAACCCCATAAACGACAAGGTTAATTTAGTATAGTGTTTAGTCTTCAGTACTGATAAATCGGTACGACCAAATGCCGTAAATATGTGAGATTTTACATGAAAATGCCGCGCCATGTGTGGCGCGCTTATTTTGTATGCTACAGGGCCTTCGGCATTGTAGCTGTACTGGTGAGAGAGGTCGCAAAAACCAAACTCACCGACCGCCTCACCGTAGAGCTACAATTTTGCAGCTAGCTGAGGTCATGACGTGACGGTCATTGCTACGTTGACCCTCAGTCCCTATGCCACATGGGCTTATGGGCTTGGTTGTTTTCCCGAACAGTCGATTGTGTACTCCGTACTCTGCACTCATAATTGCGTTATAAAGCAGAGGAAGGGATAGCTGCGGTACAGTAGCTCGAGGTTTTGCCTGGGTGTGTGGTCGAACCACAGTCCCTCGTGGGCTATTCAGCTGTGGGACTATTCGCCCCATAGACGAGTGTACATAAGCGAGAAACAACCCAAGTCAGGAAATGAAATGCTATTTCGTATACGGTATAGGGATTGTGCCACCATGTCATCTTCGACGTTCGATTTTACCGTGAAAAGTAGCAAGTTCATCTATCATGTAACCGTCGACCGTTCCCTATCATTCTCAAAATTCATACCTGGTACTTAATTTGCTTCACAAACACTCGTTTTCGTGTGATTTTCGGCCGAATTCGACGGACACGTCGCTGAAACATAAGCGTGAGCAACATTCCGGTCACCTCACAGTGGACGTTGGGCACCTCCACTTTACTGACGTTAGCGCCGCGTACCCATGAGGGGTGACTGGAAGGTTGTTCATGCCTTATGTTTTGGCGACGTGTCTTCTGAGCTCGGCCAAAAATCACACGAAAATTCATACCTGATACTTCATCTGCTTACAAAATGCTCATTTCCTGTGATTTTCGGCCGAGTTCGAGAGACACCTTGCCAAAACATAAGCGTGAGCAACATTCCAGTCATCCCTCAAGGGTAGGCGGCGCCAACGTCAGTAAAGTGGAGGTACCCAAGAGGTGCCCGGAATGTTGCTCACGCTTATGTTTTGACGATTGTGTCCGTCGAATTCGGCTGAAAATCACACGAAACGAGCGTTTTTGAAGCAAATTAAGTACCAGGTATGAATTTTGAGAATGATAGGGAACGATTGACGGTTACATGATAGATGAACTTGCTAATTTTCACAGTGAAATCGGAACGGAATGTGACATGGCGTGGTTTTTATAGCCATTTTGTTTCCTGACTTGGGTGTGTTTCTCGCTTATGTACACTCGTCTATGGGGCGAATAGTCCCAGAGCTGAATAGCCCACGAGGGACTGTGGTCGAACCGACCCACATACCCGGATACCAAGACAAAACCTTGAGCTAAGGAATGGATAGCCCCGCGTACGATGCTGTGTGTTCCAGGTGGAGGCAAGGAAACGCCGCGAACACACAGCATCGCACGCAGGGCTAAGGAAGGGAGGGACCTCGTGGGGGGGCCGTAGCAATACAACCGCGGAATTGACATAGTAGCTAGCTGTGAATCACTGGCAGGCTCGCTGTTAGCTGTGGTCCACAGCTGTGGTGTTTCAGATGGGATTCCTGCCTTTTACAGGTTGTCAAAACCAGCTCGTCAAAGGCAGGAATCCCGTCTGAAAACACCACAGCTATGGACCAACAGCTAGCTCGCTGTTTGTTTGCGCACATGTGTTCGTTTATGTGTTACTTACAATTTGTTCAATACACTTGCAGTGTTTCATCCAGGATGGCATCCACACGGGGGATTTTCCTCCTTTATCAGAAAATTTAGGTGTGTTCTACTTGTATCTCTAAGGTGTGACTGGCACCATTTCATGAGGGGAGGGGCTGGTCCCCCTTGACAAATTACTAGGGGTGCCAACATGTCAGCAGAGGGAGAATCCCCTCTCCCTCTCCTGATGAAACACTGTACTTGTAATAGTATACAGTATAAAAGACTCAAATGAATAAAGAGGTGTATTTATGTTCATGTTTTTTGTCAATTAAGAGCTGTGTTTTTGATCGTTTGTTTTCAAGTATAGTCAACTAATTATACTAATATAATCTTCGGTACGCAATAGAGCAGACCACAGTCCCTCTGTGGATGGACTGTGAGCAGACCCATTCTTTGCTATATTGTAATTAAGCACTACCTTGTGCACCACTCTTTGTACATTACATGTACATGTGCACTCTTTCGTATAACAGAAGATGGTTTACTGAAATACAAACATGATCAGAAATGCAGCTGTTGATTTTATATTGTATAAAGTGAACAAATCGTAGGTATCAAATAAACAAACTCACACATGCTCTAACATACAAACAAAGAGCACAAGTACTCTTCAGAAGGGAACCATTTCTGTGGTGCGGCGGGCTATTGTTTGAATGAAGCATTACTAGGTCAAAGTAGTTACATCTATTCATCGGGTTATGGATCGCTTCAAATAACAGACACTGCAGAAATGTTCTTTCCACAATGATTGCTGATGCACGCAGGAGTCGATATTAGACTTTTAAGCAACATATCAACACACTGAAGCACTGTATAATATGCCACTGATCATCACATCACCCATCATGTTCAGGTTGTGTAAGGTTATGTGTTTCAGAATAAAACGTAGCTAAAACATACCTTCAAGGCTATTTTTCAAAATCAGTTTGTGTTTCATTTCCAGATGATATATTTGTGTTTACAGCCATGACAGTGTCCTCCACTGCTGGAAACAACAAAGAGACGGTTCATTTACAAAACATTGCATAATTTGTATATTATTTTGTTGTGATAATGTATTCTTTTGTGCAGTTATTAATATATGAATAGATCGCACAAAACACAAAGGTATGGTCCACCTTTAAAAATCCCTTTGTGGAGAACACCGCATAAAATGTAGCTTTTTTCTTGATTTAGTGAAAATGATGGTTTTTTTAACTTCAATGTACTTATGATTTTGTCTCTCTGTTTTACAGGAAAAGTGTATTGCTGGTCAATGATGAATGGGGAACGGCTAAAGGAGGCATATCCACAGTTCACAGGCAGTTAGCTCGCTTAGCAACTGAGACTGGACAGGACGTACACTGTCTGGCATTGAAAGCCTCTGATGACGACCGAAATGATGCCCTTGAAAAAGGCATCAACCTCATTCTTCCACGTGCTCATGGTGGAACAGAGCCCACGCTAGACTGGCTGCTGTGTCATGATACGTTCTACCGGCATCTTCGTCAAGAAGTAGGAAACGTGGCAGTAATCATAGGTCACTTTCCAATCACGGATGCCGCGGCAGTTAAGCTGAAAGAAGATGTCTTTCCCTCAGCAAAACTCTTCTTGTTCAATCACGTCATTTCTGAAAACATTGAAGTGTACAAAGAAAGTTGGACGCCAGAACGTGTTGAGAAGAGGGAGAGGCAAGCCTTAGAAGCTGCAAGTAAAGCTGACCTGATCTTTTCTGTCGGTCCCCGAATGTTTGACCATTTCAGAAACAAATTCCGTGCAATTCCAGGGGTGGAGAAGAAGCATCAGGAGTTTATTCCTCTACCAGATTCACATTTCTTCGATGTAAACATCAGCAATCCTGAAATTACCAAAGTCAAGCAAGTCATCACATTTGGCCGCATTACTGGAGTAGAGAAGCTCAAAGGTTATGACCTCGTGGCAAGGGCAATGAGCGAAGTGGTGAAGTCGTTCAATTTTATGCGTAGACCTGTCCCGCAATGGATTGTACGCGGAGTGCCCAAAGGTGAGGGCCAGCAAACCAAAGAAGATTTGGGAAAGCACATCACATGTAAAGATCTGATACCTACTTTGTATCCGTATGGAAGCCAAGCTGAAATACGGAGAGACCTTGAACAGAGTCACCTCTGTATCATGGCATCCAGAAGCGAACCGTTCGGTTTGGTTGGGTTCGAAGCGATCGCCACAGGAATACCAGTACTGGTTACAAAGAACTCCGGACTTGCGCAGTTCCTCCAGGAGCAATTTCCTGAGATTGCAAAACTCATTGTCGTTGATGTCGGCGTCAATGAAAACTTTGATGATAAAGACGTTCGAGCATGGAAGAGTGCAATCTTGCGCACTCTCAACAACTATGGGACTTCGTTGGCAAGGGCAGCGAAACTGAAGGAAAAACTACGTGAATGCCCTGCCATCATTCAATCGCATGAGAACTTCAAGAGGTTGTGTAAAGAACATTGAATGTTCACACTCTCAGCCACATGTGTATATATGTAGCCAATAGTACTTTTGAGAAAACTGATGAAAATACATTGGATATTTCCTAAGTTATTCTCCTCTTCATGCTGTTGACAGAGGATCCCCATTCTTCCTTCCCGTTTTATTTTACATGGTAATATAAGTAAGCCCCACTCAAGGTCATATTTTTGGAAATACCCCATTCATGTATTAACACACCACACAATAATGTACATTACTCACGGTTTATATATTTCATCAGTTTTGTAGTGTTTTAAGTCGTTCGATAACGTTTTCTACCAGTACATGTAAGTTTGTCTATCTTCTTTACTGAAGTTACTTGCAAATGTTAATGTAAATATGTTGAAAATATCTTGAATATCAAATCATAAATGATAAAAGTAGGAGCATATGTTGTCAAAATTTAACAAATTTAATTTCATGGAAACTGATAAAGCAAATTTCAAAGGGGTCTAATGAGCAATTTCTTCACTTTTTTTATTAGATATGCAAATTCAAGACAATCCTATGCTGAAACAATATTGTAAACGACACATCAAATTCGGTTATAAGTTTGCGTTGTTCTCATGTAGGTGTGTTTGATATATATCTCCACGCGGTAAATACAGGATGGACAATGGCTGATCTCACAAAATCCTGGTACTGCACATGCATATAGAAATGGGTCATCAAGGTAACAGGCGACATCAGCTGTATAAATCTTGCTACTCTACCGATATTTGCTCTGCAGTCATGCCTAGAACTGCGCTTTAGTAGGCTAGCACAGAACCTCCTCTCAATTTTAAAATGATTCTGACCAGTGTGTACTGTAAAGCTTGAAGATCCTAACAACAGTTCTAAATCATGTTGTGTAGAATATGGAGTATTACAGGTCAAAACCTGTATTTTATCGTAATGCTGCTCTTTTAATGTCTCATATCTTTGCATTTGGACCAAAATGTACACTTTTGATAAATTGTAGTAAAGCTTATAGATTTTATATTGCTATTTTTGTGTGAGAGGTGTCTTTTGTAATATGAGAAAGTACATCAAAACTTGATGGCATAATTTGAGAGCACAACCAACTAAGAATCGGCAAATTTTTTTCAAACATTCCAAATTTTTTTTGATAGCTAGTGTCATCAAGCTACTGTGGACAGTCAGTCAGTGTTTCTAAAGAATAGTATTGGTACACTCATTTGTTCTTATCCTAGAAATTTGTTCCAAGCTAGAATGTTCCTCAGGGACAGATATTCGCAGTACTTGGTCAATCATTTGATCAACTGATGGACGAGAGAAAGAAACTGTAATGAATTTAAAACATATTGGTTTATTTCATTCGGTTCAAGATTGCCAACAAATATACAAAAAGCAACACATTACCGACAGATAGATGAAATCAATGTAGTAAACCTGAAGCATAACCGCAACTAATAACAAATTTGATATAAATATCTTATGATGACATGAAGATATCATAAATATATCATTTTAGCATAAAATTACAGCAAAATAGCTTATGTGCTATACTATCATGATTATCTGTGATTTGTTGTGGTTGGGGAACACATGTGCGTAGTATAAAACGAAAGTACCCTGGTACTGTTAAACTCTGTTATGATTGCACAGATAAGCTGACATGAACCCCAATACTTTGGAACCAAGGTGATATTCACTGGTTAGCATGCCATGACACAAACATCTTCATCATTGTTGTTCAAACGGTTAGTACTGAGTTTTATTGGTTTTAGTGTAGCATGCATGCCAAGCGCTGTGAGGTTGCTGTCAGTCTTGTAGAATCTGCGCCCATGATAGCACACCTTCTGCACTGAAATGAATAAAAATCACGAATAATTCCATTTTGATCATTGAAATGATCATGAATTTTGCAGGACCTATAAATGAATTTCGCTCATTTCATCTGTTTGAAAATTTACCAACAAGAATGTTCTGATTCAGTGAAACATTACACCAAAAAGTTCCTTCAAGAGCACACATAGACAGCAAAACACCATGTCAAACACACGCAGACATACATGATAAAGCAAATTGACAATATCATAGGCATCCTATTGTGTTTGCTAAGACATGCACACGCAGATGCCATGCTAATTTGAAGGTCGAGTTGAATTTGCAGCATTGATTCGTAAATTTTACAACAAAATAAAATCACTAAGAACTTGCTAAATCAAGGTTGAAGAGTACTCTGTGAACAAAAGCCAACAAGACAAACCATTCTTGTCGCAAATCAAGCTCCATATCATTCACTTTGCTTTGAAAATTTTAGAAAAAATCCTGATTTCTCATGTTTGAAATTGACAAATCTGTGTCCATAAAAGAACATGAACTGGGAAAGCCAACACTTGAGGGCGCACCTTGCACTACCAACATCCTCCCTTCTCTATGGAGATGTATAGAGTCGTGTGTGGAGGGGCTGTGGTAGAGCAGATGATGAGCCTGTCAGTGATCAATCTTCCAGTTTACAGAAAGTACTGAAAAGGTGTTTATGAAAAGTGCGTAAAAAAGTTAAAAAGTTTACTTTCTCTATGAAATAAGAAAGTGTATAATACCCTACATAACTTTTAAAAAGCGACGCTGGTCATCAAAATTGTCAGTTTTGATGTCAAATTGGATAAGTTTCAAAACAAATGTCGGTTTATCAAAGTGATATGAGCTTGACGTTTAAGTCATGCAAAATTGCTTTCTTTCTTCAAAGGGTGTAAAGAAAGTCTTGTGCCACAAAAATATTGTGTTTCAGTGGAAAAAAAAATTGGAAATGTACTCAAAGATATATCTTTCCATCAACTGGTCTCTGATTGGTAGAGCACACAGAAGGTCAAAGGTCTCTCTAAAAATGTGAAACCAATATAATCTGATTCAGATTTCAAGTCTAATATTGACAGATATGCAGTGATCATGAGAACAACAAATGGCAAAGACGTCTTCTTTGTGAAAACTACTTTATCAGAGGAAATGCAATCCGACATGAGAAGCATCCCTTTCAACAATAAATTACGTCATTCCTGAAGACTCATTTTAGTGTCATCAAATTTGTCTGACAAAGAAAGTGATATGATTTCTATTTCACGTGACAAAAAAGCAGCTTTAAGTCTACAATTGCAATAGAGCTAGCAAGGCCAACATGGCAGCTATAAGATAGGACACTCGATAAAGTGAAATTGTTCCTATGGCAACAAGACCGATACAACTCATCAGTATTAGTCTTGAAAACCCTGGTAACCGGTTCCTGTCAAGAAAGAAAGGAAAAAAAAAAATTGAAAAAAATTCTCCGTAAATGTAAATGATACACCTTATGGAATAGCAGTGGGTTATATAGGTACTGGAATTACCCACTATATAACAGCTTTGTCAATACCAGTGAATTTTGTGATGCCATCCCCCTACATTATTACTGAATCTAACTGACAATGTATCCAATTATCCAGTATTGTGGCCTAGATGATTTATACATCTACAAATTCCCTGGCATTAGCAAAAATTTAAAATAACGGCAGAATGTACCCCTTCCTGGTCCATTATGGACAAAAACAAACTTTGTACAACATACATATGAGCGGTACATTCTTGCTTAAACATATTATAGCTTTGTCAATACCAGTGACTTTTGTGATGCCATTCCCCTAGATTATTATCGATAATGTACCCGATTATCCAGCATTGCGGCCTAAGATGTTTTCTACATCTACAAATTCACTAGCATTGCCAAAACTATAAAATAATAGCAATAATATAGCCCCCCCCAGGCCCATAATGGACTCAAACAAACTTTGCACTCCATAATGTACTTGGCCTCATACATTATGTCATGCAAAGTTTGCTTTCATCAATTAGGGGCTGGAAATGGAATACATTATTGCATAATTACATTGACCGAGTCTACTAGTCCACAATTCAATTGTCCACAAATAATGAGGTACATGAACCTGATCACCCCAATACCCTATGAACAGGTCTGGAGTCACCATTGATAACAATGAGTTTGGACTAAAACATTGCAGGTGAAAGGGTTTAAAGTTTAAATTCATTTCAGGTTACAAACCTTTTAGCCGGTAAATTCTGTCTTGGATCAAGAAGAACCGTGAGGGAAACACAGGCAATAATGGCTGCATACAGAGATGGGTCTGGCTTTAGATTCGCAGAATACCTGTCAAAGACAGAATAAATACATTAGATGCTTCATGATTGCCAACAAAAGAAATTTAGATTAGCCGAGTTGTACCAACATAAAATATCAAAATATATCCTATAAATGGAGTTAATGTAGAATGCTCCTTGGGGACAGATATTCAGACAACCAAAGTTTTACAATTCTCTTCTGGTTTATTGCTTGTATAAATTCATTGTGAAGCCAAGTTTTTATCATCTTGCTTTTGAGAAATATTTTTCCTTTGGGATAGCAGATGGGTAACACGGCCATTTTGAATTTCAAATATGAGCAAAATTTCACAGAATTTGTTTCTTTAATCCAAAACTTTGAACTACAAATTTTACCGATTATGAAAAAAAGAATGGTCAAAAGTTTTCCACGCAAAGTTTGAGAAAAAGTTTAACATTTCTGTTTTAAGGTGCATATTAAGGAGCTTGTTGTTTGGAAGTAAGGTTCAATTAGGTTTGTTTATTTTTTTACATTTGTGAGCCGTTTAGAGCATTTTATGGATTTACGGTATAGAAAAATAAAAATTATTATTATTATTATTATTAATTGAAACTTTAGGGTTTAACTGAACTGCAATTTCACAGTGAATACATGTTTCTAATATTGTCATGACAACCGTCCACAGCTATTGCTCCATGGCCTGTACCAATACTTACTCTAAATTCTTGACCCATACTATGAGCGGCGCCACATTGAGGCACAGTAATGCCAACCACAGCAGCAGAACTGTGTAGTGGTAGTGAAATGCATTCTGGGCTGCTATTAGCGCTTCAGGGACTGGGGGTGGTGAATTCTCATCATCTGCCGGGCCGTTTTCCTTGGCTTTGTTACTTGGCTGCAATATGAAGAAAACAATTATTAAATTCATCCTGTAACTTTCCATCAAACTGTAGATGTGAAAAAAAAATACTTAAAAAGAATCACCAGCTTTTTTATGATCATTTACAATAAAACCTGTTGAAAATCTGTAAGATGCACAAGTGTGAGCTGGCCTCCAGTTTCATGGAAGTTGTAGATGTGAAAAAAATACTCAAACAGAATCATCAACTTTTATAAGACCATTTACAATACAATCTGTTGAAAATTATAAAATTTAAAATGTAAGCAGGCCTCAGGTTACATATCTAAGCGCATTACATCTGATGCAGGGTACACATTGTACAATGCTTGGCATACTTTTTGAGCAAATCCACCGGTTACTAGAGCAATCCCAATATCCATGCTATTCAATTTTAAAAGTGCCAGGTGTGATGTGGTTAATGAATGTAAAGCTGCCATGTAATGATCTTCACAGGCTGATAACAGTCAGCTTGAAATGTCGATAAAAAGATCATTCCTTACGTACTTCTCTGTTTGATGGCTCTCATACACTGATAATTACAACTAATTGGTGGATAGTATTATCAGTTGCAGTCAATCTAATGATGACATTATCATTAGCCTTTGAGCTGTAATGGTGCAAAAGTGATATATTTATCTAAAAAAGTGATAATGAAGATATTGACACATTGGAAACAAGTAATTTAACACACATAAATACTTTTTGAAAGGCTCATACTAGCCACGATTGTTACCGCAACTTGACAACTTTTGTGATAATAATCCAAAACGAGTTCTGTGCATTTCTTTCACTACTCACCAGGTTGAGACAGTTCTTGGTCTGAACGACTGCTGCGTGTTGCCTGGCAACCTGAAGGTCAAAGGGCACACAGTCATTGCATGTATAGCTCAAAAATCAGCACTGAAGTGAAGAAACTGTAAAACTATTGGCACAAGAAAATGTGGGGTGGTGTTGCACTTAACAAACACACTTTTTTCAATGCAATATTTCTTATTGAAGATGATATGATAACCCCTTCATACTATGCATTTCCAAAAGGCAGAGAATTCTAAAGTTTAGTATGGCCAAACCTAGACTGGAAGATCCGTCGCTCGAGGATGGTCCCTATGCTCCCTCCTCTTACTCTCGTAGAGGAGGGAGCTTAAAGAGCACCCTCAAGCGACGGATCCTCCAGTCTAGGCCAAACCCAACCAGAATTTCAATATTGGGTGGACACATTTCTGAAAATTGGAAGAATCTTTGCTTAAAGTGATTTTGAGCAAACACTGTGTTATGTGCAACGCCACCTTTAAAGTTCAGCCTTGGAGAAGTGATATTTATTAATACTGACTGAGTAAACAAAAATAATGAAATTAAAAAAAACACTTCTTTTTTGGGACTCTGTGTTTGCACTAGTTGTCCAACCAGAGTACTTGGTTTACTGTTGCTCTGTTTAGCGTTGGAGAAGTGATATTTATTAATACTGGCTTAGTAAACAAAAACAATGACATAAAAAACCATACTTCTGTTTTGGGACTTCATGTTTGCACTAGTTAGCCAACCAGTGGCATCAATAATATAACACTAACAACTTTATTGCATAACAACACACTTCGGGACGTGCGGTAGAGCAAGTAACAAAACCAATCTTACAGACGGACAAAAAGAGGAAATGCCATTGCAATCCACGCCCAATACAAAGTCCAGGTGATAAAACTGAAGCGTGGTTATAAACATCGCCGACATTGCAGATGTTTTGCTTAGATTCTTCTCTGTCTGTGTGTCTTGTAGTGACCTTACCGATAACATGCGTCCAGTATAATTGTAATTTTAGTAAACTTTTAGTACACTTTTCACGTTCAAATGCAGTTCAGACAAAAACTTGACTTCCATTTTCTTACCTTTATAAAATACAAAAGTGCACCTATGGCTAGAGACACAGTACCACATAGCCTTAAAGCTATTGATATCATTGAACCAATGATAAAATATAGAATCCAAGGAGCCCCTGATTGTGAATCTGTTGCCGATGTAAGGTCTAACTTTGGCCTGCATAATAAAAGAGAAAAAGAGTGAACATACTGGCACAGCTTTAATCAACAAGAGTCAATCTATTGCCCTAGGATGACCTCTGCAATGGTGCATGTCATTACTTTATTTACCAGTATTACTCAGAACACTTAGAATTATTCAACACTAAATCTTGATGATCTATTACAATGTTCTGAACTTTGAACTTTGACATTCCGCTTTATGGCATTCTGAAAGCTCCCTAGCGCTGTCATTTCCAGTCTGTCATAGCCGCGTGAAAGCAAATCGTTGTCATTCCTTGGACCATGGAGTTAAATAACACGAGTAATGACGGAATTTAACTCAATTCTTTTGTTTTCAAATGTGACATGCTTGTTAATGCATTGTCAAGTCGCTGTGACAGAGATCTTTGAAATCCATCAAAAGTCCTACATGTTTACAGAGTCTACAACTGATAGGCTAGACATCACGAGGGTCTATATTTGTTCAATATTAATATATCAATGGGCATATCTCAGATGAGGCAGTTACACATCACAGTGATGTTTATTAATAGCCAGGGGTCAAAGTTTGCAGACTGGAAGTATTGTGAACTTTGTCTCGTGAATGATTATGCTGTTTAATCTTCTTTTTTGTACAATAAATAGTGTATGATGTTGTAAGAAATTTTTTGAATGTTCCACTAAAGATCACAAAATTCAAATAATTACATGATTATTTTTGAAGACCGATCTTTCCAATACAAGTGCTCGGTGTTAGCTGCATAATCATACATGAACTATCGTGTTGCCCAGAGAAAACAATGGGACCTTTCACTTCTGTGGGTTACTCTAGGATTGTGCACAATCACCTACTGACAGATTTTAACCAAATACTTACCTGAGGAGAAAGAGAATTATGGTACCGACAAACTTCACCATACCAGTGATCACATTGGACAGCAATGCAACTACAGCATATGCAAACAGAAATGTCACCAAGCCTAGGGAGCCAAAGCCAACACCTTGGTGTTCAAGAACATACGAGTCCAACAAGGGAAGTTGTAATTTCTGCCATAGGGAGCCAAAAAATGCTGTCCTATGAGAAGAGTAAATTGTAAATATGTTTAGAAGTATAACCTGAATGTGAGAGAGATGATAGGTTTATTTGAAATAATGTACAAGTGATACAGTCTGACATAGCTGAGGGCCAATACGGGTATATCAGTTTACTTGATTCTGTGTATGACTGGTGCAGATGAAATTAAGGCAGAACATACCTCAAAGTCAAGACTTAAAGGGGAAGTTCACCAAGGCTGGTTTTTATATGTGCTAGCTTTTGGGTCGCTTATCCTAGGAAAGCCATTTTCATCATATATAACTCGCACAAATTTTTTACAAAAACGGACAAAAAATAGTGGCGGAAGTTGCAGTTCAGGGCAATGTATTTTGAATCATGGGAAAAAGAGCCAAGCTTGGCGCTTTCATCACGTGATATGGCAGGGACCATCTTCTGATGGGTATGGCACTGTCCACTCACTCACGTTTACGCTAGGCTGTGTGTATTTGCATAACATAAACAATAGTTGTGCAAATACACACGGCCTGAATGATGACTTTTGCTCGATCTTGCCTCAATGAAACTTTCAGCCATTCTCTTGCCAAATTGTACTGCTGTTAATAGTATTTATTACATCAAGCAAAATGAAAATACCATATACGTGACATTGGTTTTGCGTGGAATTTTCTTTAATTGCCACTTTTTTAAAATCAATATTAAAGGATGGATCTACTGGTGAAACTTGATCATGTCGACTGAATGACAGAGACTTACCCTAATAGCATCTTGATGAGCAAGACAGGAGGAACAACTTTGAATGGTTTGTTGTAATCCGATTGGACGTAGATAAAAGAATGGCAATATTCTGTCAACAAAGACAAATAAAGACAATTGTAAATTCACAGTTTCAGAATGAAAGCAAGAAGTGCAACATTGTGTTCAGTGATTTAGAGCATTTGTAGGAACAGCTTTATCATCCCTCATCATTCCTTCACTATACATCTGGTGCTCGATTCCATGAATAATGTAAAAAATTAGTATAATTCTTTGATTTGATCATTCTTTCACTATGCATCTAATGCTTTATTTCACGAGTAACTGTATTCATTATGGTAAAGTATGCTAATGTATGCATATGCAAATTAATAATCATCAACCGTTTCACAGGAGAATACTCTTTGGCTTGAGTTTTCATAGTGTTGCCAGTCAGTCATGGTGTCATAGCCATCCACTCATCCTGACTACATTTATCAGACTTACGAGACAAAAAAATTGTTAGAGTTATTTGGTTCATTATTTTCGAAGTCATCCTGAACAACGCCAAGAAAGAGGACACATTCTTCAAATTTCTATGAATTTTAAAGAAATTCCACTCACCGTTTTTGGCAATGAGTTGCAGCTGTCTCAAAAGTACCATTAAAATATTGATGACCACAAAGGATGGTATCATAAGACTGTACATTCTCACCATCTGGACAGAGAGGAACAGACAGAAAATCAAAAAACCTTACAATTCTAGAATTCATACAGTGAATGTTAATGAAGGAAAACTTTCCTTCTAGATGGGGATTAAAGGAGAAGTAAACACTTGGATTCTATGAACACAAGTTCAAAGAATTAAATTTGGTCTGGTTAACCCTTTGAGTGCAAAAGTTAATTTTTGTTGCCTTCATAAAATTTACCCTGGTAAATTTCTATCTAATTTTTGAGAAAAAAATTATTAATAAGCTGTAGCCTGTGAAATGTGATGTCTACCGGTATTTAGTCCTAAATTATCAAAAAAGTTACAGAAAAATTCATAAAAATGGTTAAAATGTTGCACCAAAGTTTTGACAGGAAAAATTACAGCTCTCAAAGGATTAAATAATATGACTAACTATGGGATATATTTGTAAATGATTCTGACCTGCCCCATGCAGCCCTGAAAGCTGGCTTTCAGCTCAACTTTGTACCGGCACTGCGGATTCAAGTACATGTGAAGCAGAACCAATCTGTCATCATCCAACGGCCTGTTTAGTTGTAACCGTGGTGACAGCACATTTACTTCTGTTGCCTTGGAAACAGCAAACAGATCCTCCCTGTCCCATGGGACGTACATCCTCATGGTGGTGTTGGCCACTGGATGAGAAAGACAAAATTGAAGGTTAAGATTAACCTTTCAGGGACAGCGTCACTGTCTTCTAAAGTTACATGTTTTGCAGTAATTTGCGTTTCAGTTATTTGCATGAGTTACTTACGTTGCTCTGCTTAATGAAACATGTTGAATTTTAAATCATCAAAGTTCTACTCATGCCTTGTGTATACACATATACACATGTAAAGTTGTTGATGACGTGATTTCTAGTATGTACCATGAACTGCATGTCATCAAAGCATTTATTGTTATATCTACAAGCAAGCAAGGAAGGAGTAGAGATCTGACAACTGAAAATTTAGCATGTTTTCAGCAAGCAGAACAGGGATATCTTTTCATGCCTGGACCAGCCTTTTGTTGGGTTTTAACTTATAAATACATTGTTCAAAATACAGAGCGGTGGCCCAACGATAAAATTGCCTTTTGGAATGCACGAAGAGTCAATGATTCTCGTATTACACATAAAACGTACCTGGATCCATAGATTCTTCACATTGTAAGGGAGTCAAAGTGACAGTATGGGCTTGGTGAACTTGATCAAAGCCTTGAAGTCCGATGTTGACAAACAGCTGGCCTGGTTCTGTCTCCTCGATGACAGTGTGCGTCCTGGCTGAAAGTGACAAAATTGTTGAATGTTCAATTTTTAAAACTGATTGAAGGTAAGATTTGCCTCAAAAGACTTAAATTTTTGATCAAAACTTTCAACCATTCTCTTATCGATCACGAATAGAATCTGGAATAATCTGGAGCCCAAACAAGTGGTAGATCAGAAAAGAATTGTAAAAATTTGAGAGTCCAAATATCTGTCTCCGAGGTGCATCTACCTGAAGTAGCCCATTGCATTGGTATTGATTTGTCTCAGTAAGAAGAACATTATCATCACAATCAATGGCTATAAATCTTATGCAACGTTACTCTACTTGCTAATCTTCATTAAAATATTACACATATTATTTCATGTAGTCAATTCATTTCTTTTTGAAAGTTACAACTTCAAGGTTATAAAACTGCTTTAAAAATGAGCATGGAAAATAAAAGGTGTGAATATGGCCAGTGAGGTGATGAGATACCATAAATGCAGTCTTACCCGCTGTGAAGACATTAGGTGCGGCAAACTGAATATGTCTCTCTGAGCTGTTGTAGAATTCCACCTTGATATCAACCTGAGTGTCAAGAAATCGTTGTAGGTCATATCACTCAAACAATTCACATCTCTTATTCTGGATTTAGAAATCCATCTTTCTTTCAGATATTTTGCATACATTATTGGGATTCACCAACCAGTGAATGTGAAGACAACCAGTAGAAGTTACAGGGGCAAGTTTTCACTACTTTATCTTGTAACAAACTGATTTATTGGACAAAACTTTTCCGAGGAGAACAACGGACTATGGTAATTAAGTAGTTAATGTCAACAAGTACTAATGTGAGACATGATGATTATGGATTGCTAATTTAACTGATAGGTATGTGGATCATAATCTGTGTTCCCATCTCAGTATCTCTCAGGAGGAAGGTTAAAAAGCTACTGTGTATAAATGTCAAATTTACTACAAACACCGTTACTACAAACAACATTTGGAACAGCAATAGTGCCTTTAATCCTGAGGTGTCCTCAATGAACTGGTAATTTTATATTCAAGATTTCAAAACAATTGGTCCAAAAGTAGTACAAAAGGTATCCTGATTGGCTTCATGTCAGTTGATATGCATTTTTAATGTACTTTTAGCATGAAAATTGACCTATTGTCTATTTTGGTGTCTTGAAGTCAGTAGTAAACGATACCAGCATACAGTTTGGATTCTTTTAAAATAATTTTCAGATTTCTTCACACAGGCTTTGCTCAGCAACATCTTTGACATGTCTCTATGAGGAGGTCAAAGGTTATCACTGATGATGATTGCTTTGAAGAAGAGGGCATTAGAAAATATCGGTAATAAGAGAGGTTAATAGCAGAGTTAAACTGATCTGGCAGTTTTCCAGATTCCAGCTACGCATTTGCAGGATTTTACAAAATCATGTGTTGCCTGGAATGCACTGAATTTATCTGTTGTGCTCCACTTTTTATCAAGTATTTATCTGTTTTAGCTAGGGTAGTGTAATTTATTTTCCCACATATTTTCTTGAATATGACGTCCCTCATTTTCACGTCTTGCTAAACTGACACTTCGGTATTGCGGGTGAAGCTAATGATATTCCTTGTCAGCAGATAACTTAGCAACTGTTCTTGTGTACCAGGTACATTTTATTCTGATGACCATACACAGCCTTGGCGATCAGTGACAGCTAGTGGGTTGGCGTGATTCCAAAAACTGCATCTTACAAAGCAATGTTTTTTCATTCATACATTGCAGAAATATGTATCCCTCAATTACCTAAATGTATTTAACAATTTAATTAATACTAAAACAAAATTTTGAAACAAAAAACTCTAAATTCATGCTTTTTGAGGTAAATATTGATGATGATTAATATAAATAGGGTTATTAAATTTATGTAAATTTATATTCAGGTTTGAATATAAAAAGAGAGCATGCACTAACAGCATGATAAGTTTTCGGACAATTGATGTTCCCCAAAGTCAAGGTCACAGCAATAGGTGTGCACTGAGTATTTGAATATTTAAGAAAGTTCTCACCTAAAAAATTATGTTTCACTTACTCTTTGTAGTTTTGGTGTCGTGACGACCAGATGTGACACGCCCTCCTGTATATCTGACAATGATAAGTGTAATACTTTGTAATTAGTGTAGAGTGGAGGAATGAGCTCTGCCTTGCCGGAGAGGTCCACCCCATCCATGCACTTTGATCCGTTAGTCTGGGTGCACGCAGAAATCCAGCTGTTCCCAGTGACGTTGGTGAGCACAACTACAGTGTCATATTTTGTACGATGGCCGTCCAGTGGCAGCATGAAGTGAGTCACTGCCGATGGCTTCAACTGCTCTGGAGGTTTGTTCCACCTGCTCTCCAAGACAACTTGCCAACGAGGGCCTAAAAACAAACACATTTTGGTCCATTTTAATCAGGGTGGAAGTCAATTTAATTCATACTTTTTTGTAGTTAGCTCAAAAAAAAAGACATTTGAACAACATATAGGAGAACAACAAATTGTACTTCAAGTCCCTTGTTGCTGTCTAAACAGATTATACCACTGTCCACTTAGCTGCCCACTTGATGCTGTCAGAATTCTACTTGTACAAGGACAAAAGCACCTCTGCCAAGGATTGTAAATGAGAGTTTATGGTTGGTGTCCTGTGTCCAAGATTGAGGTAACACTACCATACATAACACTGGTCTGTGAACATCTGTCTTTTTAAGACAACTTATTTATCCCACCTACACAATATTTGTATGTAACTAGGGGAAAAAATAACTTTCCTTGTAATTACATACTTTTGTCTGCAGACCAAAAATTAATTTTCTTATGTCTCATTTTTCTCCTTATAACATTTCACTGTAGGTTTCTGAAAATCAGTGCAGCTAATTTCGAATCCCGAAACATTCAGTCTGCAATATTGTCTGAGGAAAGCAGAATGTCTTGTAGACTTTACTGCATACCTGGATAGTTCACTTTTCCTCCAGTTGTACTAGGTCCACTGCTTCCACTGTGCTTGTCAAAATGATGTCGGAACACATTAATCTTGAAGTCAGCATCTGTGCTTATCTGGAAGGAAAAGCAGCAAAAGGTTTACAAACTCTGGTTTTTGACTTCACCTTGACCTTATGGCTGACAGTAACATCACCTCAGTGTTTCCAAAGATTAGCTTTGCTCAGATATGATGTAAATAGTCCAGTCGAAATAGGGATAGATGCACCACAAATTGCAACAGAATTTTTTTTTTCAGAATGGATTTGAGAGAGGTACCCTGAACAACATACTAAAAGTTTACTAGACTCTACCTTGGGGAAGTATGTCAAACTTGCATAAATCAAATATGGCTGCCAGCAGTCTAAAAAATAACAATATTGGCTATATATAACATGGTAACAAGCTACGACAAGTGCTTTTAAAGTCTAACATTACTTATTTGGCACAGGGAATCATTTTGGAGATATAATGTTTAACATAGGAACTTTGATAATTTGCATAAATCACTATTGTTATGTAACTGGCGCTGTTGACCGGCTGCCCTTTTAGCTGCTCTTTTAGTTGATATTTCTTGGTTTTATGACGAACTTTTTTCGAAGATTTTCTCACCGTGTGTGTTTTAAATGTCCTAGCATCGAACTATTTTTGAAAGACGGTCTCTTCTTCACCCACGACTGTAATATTTTGGTTATCTCTCATCGCGGTTCAGCATGGCTGTCTCCGTTCTCCCTTTACGTAAAAGCCTTTGTTCGTCATTGCGTAACACTGCATCGCTTCTAGTGAAACCCCGTGGAAGAAAAGCCGGGCTGAAACATCCTAGACCACGATACCGTATCCCAACTATTCTTACAAGTGATCGAACTCCACGATCTCCAAGGATAACTTCTAGACCAAGAGTACTTCGGCAGATTTCCGGACAAAATATTGCATACGGTGAGCTTACATCTATCAATACTCTTGTTACGCATCGTACGATTCAACCACCTGTTGAGAAACGAGTACCAGCGCCATTGAAAATTCCGATGTTGTCTTCATGTTTCCAAAACTACAACTGAATGCTGCTCTTTGGAATGCACGTTCAATTTCCGGGAAAATAGGTGCCATTATTGCATCCTTGATCGAAGCAATTTAGACATTCTTGTCGTCACAGAAACTTGGCTGAAGAGTCAATCTGATCCAACACTCGCTGAATTTCATTCGTCAATCACTGGCTATAACGTATATCATCAGTCCCGCTCCGGACGTAGAGGTGGTGGTGTTGCTGTGATCGCTCGGTCAAATTTGCGTGCTGCAGAGAAACAACCGGGTTCATTCAGATCTTTTGAATCATTAGATGTTCTGTTTAAGCTTCTAGTCAGTCTCTGCGTGTCATCACAATCTATCGTCCGCCTAAGTCACAGAAAAATGGTTCGACCTTCAACGAATTTCTCACCGAGTTCTCTACGCTACTTGAGTCCGTCGTACCATCAGCTTGCCGCCTTGTCATTGCTGGTGACTTCAACCTTCACCTAGATGACACTGATGCACCAGATACAGTAAGATTTACCGATCTTTTGCACTCGATGGGATTGTACCAACACATTCTCACGTCGACACACAACAAGGGTCATATCCTAGATCTGCTTATAACCCGAACGACAGATCAATTTCTTCATTCCGTTAATGTCACAAATTCGATGAACTCTGATCACAGTTTCATAAAGTTTGGTTTGGATGTACGACGCCCAGCAAACAAGAAGATTACGATTTCGTGTCGCAATCTCCGACTATAACCCTGATGAATTGCAAGAAAAAATCACCGCCAAGCTTTCGAACTATTCACGAGATAGCACACTGAACACCTGTCAACATTCTACCATGCCGCAGTAATAGACGTATTGGACACTATTGCGCCTATTAAGCCGAGAATCGTTACCGACAAGGTAAGGGCACCATGGTTCTGTGAAGAGCTGTTGATGATGAGGAAAATTGTACGACGGCTAGAGACAAAATATTGTTCTACCAATCTTGAGATCGATCGTCAGATTTTTCTCACAAAGCGAAAAGAATATTTTCGTCGGTGTGATGAACTCAGGCCGACTACCATCGCATTCGTATCCAAGAAGCAGACGACAAGGGACTCTTTAACATCATTGCCGAGTTATCCGACGCGAAGAAAATCATCAGAAAAGTTCTACCAAGCCAATTCAAACCAGCGACACTGCCATCTGAATTCCTGGATTACTTTAACTCTAAGATTTTCGACTTCGAGAAGGCCTACCAAGTCCCCACATTGATAATGACAACGTCTTACCATCACACACCCTACCATGTTTCAACCAGGTGACTACAGACCAGGTAAATAACATCATATTACAAGCATCTTCGAATCCTGTGATCTGGATGTACTGCCTGTAAAATATATCAAGAAATTTGCAGATGCTCTATTGCCATTCATGACACATCTTTTCAATTCGTCACTGTCATCGGGTTCCGTCCCTAGTGACTTCAAGTCCGCTATCATCCGACCATTGCTGAAAAAAAAGACCTCAACCCAAATATCCTTAAGAACTATCGACCCGTATCAAATTTGTCTTTCTTATCGAAAGTACTTGAGCGGATTGTTGCTGCCCAGCTGAATACTCATCTCAGAAAGTACTGTCTGTTTACCAAGTTCCAAAGCGCGTATCGCGCCCATCACAGTACAGAGACGGCCCTTATGCGTGTACACAACGACATCATGCTCGCCCTTAACGACAAGAAAGACGTCGTCCTTGTTATGCTGGACTTATCGGCTGCGTTCGACACAGTTGACCATGAAGTCCTTCTACACAGACTTTAATTTCGTTTTGGTATCACCGCACAGCACTATCGTGGTTCAGATCATACCTAAACAATCGCACTCAGTGTGTCAAAGTGGGATCTGCAACATCATCCAGTACACATATGAAAAGTGGTGTTCCTCAGGGCTCTGTTTTGGGTCCCATTCTTTTCACCCTCTATACGGCACCACTCGAAGATATCATTGTACAGCATGGTCTCAACCACATGTTATACGCAGATGATACACAAATTTATGTTGTTTGCAATAAACCAGATGAAGTCCAAGGGTCTATTGAAGTATGTGTTGATGACATTCGCACCTGGATGAAATCAAATATGTTAATTCTTAATGATGACAAGACGGAGGTTGTTCAATTTTCGTCCGGACTGAGATCTGATGTAGTGAAACTTCCAAGCCTAAGGATTGGCGAGTTTGATATTGCTCCATCTGCTACCGTTCGTAATCTTGGCGTTACCCTTGATCAGTCTGGCTCTATGTGTGACCAAATTAGTCATATCTGCAGAAATGGTTTTTATGCTCTGTCCAGGATTGGCAAGATCCGTCAGCTGTTGGACAAGTCCACAACGGAAAAAATGGTTCACGCGTTTATCACCTCTCGTCTAGATTACTGCAACGGTCTTTTATACGGCATCAACAAGATTCAACTTCAACGCCTTCAATCACTTCAAAATGCTGCTGCCCGCCTTATTTCTCGAACCCGTAAATTCGACCATATCACACCTGTACTAATCGATCTACACTGGCTACCTGTTGAGGAACGCATCAAGTTTAAAATCATGCTGACTGTTTATAAAGTTATTCATCGTGTTGCACCACTATATTTGATTGACCTGGTTGAGCTCTACACCCCTGCTAGAGATCTTAGATCTGCCGATTCTCTGCGATTAGTGCCACCTTATGGGAAATTTAATAAGTCTTATGGTCAGAAGGCTTTCTCTGTTTCTGCACCGTCTCTGTGGAATTCTCTGCCGGCCGAGATCCGCAATGCTACATCTGTTGACTGTTTTAAACGTAGTTTAAAGGCTTACCTTTTTAGCCAGTATTATTCATGCTAGGGATGATCAGTCATTTTTTTATCTGGAACTGTTTTTTATTCGTTTCTTCTGCGACTTTTTTTTAACATTTTTGCATTTTTTACAAATTTTGTGCTGACCTTTTCCACATGGTGAATTTTTAATGCCGTACGAGTCTTGTACGGGTCATTTTGCTTGCTTGCCTGCTTTTTAATGCGTTTTATTGAATTTTTACTTTTTTCATTTACTTTTGGATTTTTGGACTTTTTCCACTTGTGACTCTTGTAATGGATTTTTGTTTTTGTCTTTTGTTTTGTTTGTTGTGTTAAAGGCACTGAGACGTATGTGTAGTGCATTTCTTCTAAGAATTAAATTATTATTATTATTTGCATAAATCCAATATGGCTGCCAAATTAATTCCCCATTGCTTAATAGTTTCTAATGTGAATAAGGTTTTAGTATATTTTTACCACTAGGAATCTATCAAAAAGAAACTTCAAAGTCCCTCGACATTTATTTTTAAAAACATGGAAAATATGCCATAAACCTTTTTATAATAACAACCCATTTAACTCTGGAAGTCTATTTTAATAGGTTTTGGGGGCACCTGAATGTGTTAAAATACTTAGAAATATACTGTTTTTGTAAAGAACGTTAAGGCTGATTTTAGAGACTTCCATGTATGACTTACAAACGAATCAAAGTAAGTAATATACTGATAGCTTTTACCATTAAGATGTTAGAAAGTCATGAGATTTTAATTATTTTGTAATGTGTCTATATATGACACCTGTCAATTATTGTAAGTCGTCTAAATCATTTATAAGCTTTCTTCACATAACATTGGCATCATTTGTGTAGTGCATTATTTGTGATTTGTATTCGGTTTTAATACAATACTGTGACAAAACATGCAATCTGTAGTGTTTACTGTTAAAAAGGATGTGCATAAAATGTTTATTTGTCAATTTTGACAGAACCACCTCTTTATGGATGAATTTATCTTTTGATGATTCCCTCAGATGATAGGTAGGAAAGCATCACTCATAATGGCAAAAATATAATAAACACAACAAAGCTAATAAAATGACAGAAAGAAAGAATAATATGACAAAAATTATAAAAAGGCCACAGTACACATAAATTTAAACAGCATCGTTGCAATAAATGTCAGATTCATGACAACCTTATCACCAAACAAAATGTGATATCAGGTATTTCAAGTGAAGTTGTAGATCCCATACAGCACCTAAATTCTGTTATGAAATTGTGTATTGTGTTTTTTATTCACTTGTGCCATTTGCTGTTAACTTTATGAAGTATCACTGGTTGTCCAGTTGTCGCTGAGATTTCGCTTATAGGTTATCATCAGCGCCTACAGCTGCCATACTTGTGTCTTTATCAGATGTTTGATTTTTATCTTCTTCTTTTAGATAGCATTTTCAATACTTTGCGTCCTGCAAGCATTATGTGATTCCTCTATTTCAAAAAGAACGTCTACAGGCACCAGTAAAGTAGCTTTCAGATAGTTTTCTAAACTTTGTGTTTTCTGTTGTATGTGAAGTCCATTTTGATTTCAATATATAGAAGTAACTTTTCCCAGTTGTATTTGTTTGTATAGTTTAAAAGTTTGATTCTGTTGGGATGAATAGGTGTTTGAATAATGATAAGGTTTTTTAAGCATGCAGTTTTCAATCAATATGTGTTTGAATAATGATAAGGTTGTTATGAATCTGACATTGTCTGCAAAAGTGCTAACTTTTAATTTTTGTGCATTGTGGCATTTTGTTGTTTTTGTCCTATTATTTTTGTTTCTGTGTTTACATTAGCTTTGTTGTGTTCATTGTCTTTTTGCTGTTATGTGTGATGATTTCTTGCCTATCATTTGGGGATGCATATATACTAAAGACACACTCATCCATAATGAGGGAGTTACGTCTAAAATAAAAACTACACATTTTGTACATGTCTCTGAAATAGCTTGTTTTAATCATTGTATATAACTGGAAATGTCATTTGTAGGAATTTTGCCTGCCTTATTGGGTTTATGCAAATTATTAAAATGCCTATGTAAAACATTGTACCTCCAAAATCATTTGTCTATGCCAAAATAATGTACTTTGACTTAAAAATCACAGAAATAGCTTGTTTATTACGTGATGTATGGGCAAATGTGTTATTTGCTCACGTGTTGACACACGTGGGCATATGTCGCAGCGATGTCTGTCTGTCTGTGTGTCTGTGTGTGTGTCTGTCTGTCTGTCTGTCTGTCTGTCTGTCTGTCTGTGTACTCAGTATCTAAAAATAGCGCCAATGGCACTTGATCACAACTGGCACATTGTGAAACTACTCTATCTCTGGGTACACCTGTACATGAAATACTGAATGGGTAGGTGCTGC
Source organism: Ptychodera flava (assembly GCF_041260155.1). Classification (NCBI taxonomy): domain Eukaryota; kingdom Metazoa; phylum Hemichordata; class Enteropneusta; family Ptychoderidae; genus Ptychodera; species Ptychodera flava. Next base: position 20,995,318 of record NC_091942.1, on the reverse strand, counting down.
GGGTTTGGAGTTTGTCTGTAAATGCACACAGAAAACAAAGTCCCGAAGTAGCGAATTCCAGCCATTTTCAAACCACACTGTTTGTCAGTGGGGTAAGCAATATTCGCAAAAATCACATTTCCAGGCTAATAGACTATGTTTTACGAAATCACACGTCCTTATTACAAAATAAAACGATCTTTGTCTTTAAATCAATGCGCCAGTAAACAGGTCCAGCAGCTAGTTATGTCATCAAGTCTGTAATGTTAAGGGTCATAACAAATGTGAGAAATCTAAAACATTAAATATGTTGTTTTTTATCAATTTTATTACCAAAGTGCATGAAAATCTCTGATACTTTGAATCAGCCATCCTGCATATTTGTAACATTCATCAAAACCTCATTTCTGTTCCACAACTCATTAAATAGTCCACAATGCAGGATTGGTGTACATTCCAAAACTACATATATGAAAGACCCCTAAAATCAATTAGTTAAAGGGGGGTTAGAAATTTCCCAAAACTATCTAACCGCTGCTCCGTTTGGCTCCATTTTTCGGAATCGGAACCTTGGAATTAGTCTGAATATCTCTACCAAATATCAATGCAGTCTGTTCAGCGGTTTTTGACTTTTTGTCGTTTACGGAAAATGGACACTGTCCACCACCGGTTGAAGCTAACCCTACAACTTCGAGATGTGATAATTACCTACATGTATGGTCATTATGTTAAAAAATACCGCCAATGGTGCTTGGACATAATGACCGCCTAGTATTATTGGCATTTATCAACAACCACACTCACTGTGAATTAGACAGACCACGAAGTCAATGAGCAACATATAGCTGAAAGACTATTTTTCACATTGCGATTTTAAGCTCATTTTTATGAGAAAAGAGACATGTATATGTATATGGAGAAAAAGCAGAAGACATATTTGTAAATTGTTAAGTGACAATCATATATGCATCTCTTGAAATTTTGTGGTTATAAGGTATAACAGTAGTGTAAGAATAATGAGGTATATATAAGTTAGTAAAGCTAAGTTGACAGTAATTAAGATTACAAAATTATACACTAAGCTGGGGAAATCTGATTGAAATAAATGTTGAAAAGTAGCAAAGTCATGGTCATCTTTTGTCTAATACCTTGTGTAAGTTCATGAACTTTACATAAATCTTGCTATAGATTTGTTGCTAATGGGCAATAACTGTGTTTCAGATCATTTGAGAGCAATCTATCCATGACAGGTTTAAATTGTAATATACTTCTATTTAAAGGAGAGAAACTTCTCAAATAATTTTTTTCCCTGTAATTTGCTGTGAGAACACATGGACAGATGCTCAGGACTCTATGCTGGTGCTACCTTGATAACTAACCTACAACTTGTAACGTCATTGTCTAACCTGTTCACCCCAATTTCCTGTAGACATGTCCACACTCTCCATTGATAACAATGGGTTTGGGCCATACCATTGTAGTGAAAGACTGTAACATGTGAGGTTGTGGATACTTAATCTCTGGAATGTCAAAGTCTGTATATTGACTCAAGGATGTTTACTTAACAAATGCCTAGGGTCATCTCAAAAGTGAGAATCTAAACTATGAAAATGTTTTTTTTTAATGCTTTTGATGCCCAAAAGAGCATAGAAATCTCTTATACTTCGAATCAGCCATCCTGTATATTTCTAACATTCATCAAACCTCATTTCTGTTCAACAACTCATAAAACAGTCCACAATGCAGGATTGGTGTACATTCCAAAACTGCATATATGAAAGACCCCTAAAATCAATTAGATAAAAGGGGGGTTAGAAATTTCCCAAAACTATCTAACCGGCGCTCCGTTTGGCTCCATTTTTCCGAATTGGAACCTTGGAACCAGTCTATGTATCGGTATCAATATCAACACAGTCTGTTCAGCAGTTTTTGACTTTTTGTCGTTTACGGAAATGGACGACATCAAACACCGGTTGAAACCACCTCTATATCACAACTTCCAGTTGTGATAAAAACGGCTCATAAGATCAGAATCAAATCTGGTACATAGATTCAGTTTGCATATGGCAAGAACTGATTAGTTTTTGGTGGGTGTGGCTTGCTTACTTTTTGCTCATTTGCATAATTAATGATTTTAGAAAAAACTGATATATATTGACAACGACTGCACACAATTTGATGAGATTCGCTACACATGTTGATCACACCAAAATATATCAGCTTTGAAAGATATTAAGGGGTGACGTGAAAGATAATTACTAATTTGCATGTTTAATGATATCTCCTAATTAGGAGTATATATCTGAATTTACTCAATCAAAATTGACAAAACTTGGTATGCATATTGAAGATACTATGATTTAACGTTATTGAAAGTCATTAAGCATTTTACTTCATCCAACTGTTAATTTGCATATTTAATGACCTTTTGAAATTAAGGCTATATATTTGAAGTTACATGACCAAAATTGATGAAACTTGCTATGTACATTAAAGATACTATGATAGAACATTATTAAATGTCATTAAGCATTTTTACATCAGCCAATTCCTAATTTGCATATTTTATGAACTTTCCTAATTAGGGGTATTTATCTGAATTGACGAGACCTAAGTTGATGAAACTGGCTATGTACATTAAAGATACTATGATAGAACATTTTTGAAAGTCATTAAGCATTTGAACTTTAGCCAATTCCTTATTTGCATATTTAATGAACTTTCATAATCAGGGATATTTATCTGTATTGACAAGACCAAAGTTGACGAAACTTGCTATGTACACTAAAGATACTATGATACGACATTATTGAAAGTCATTAAGCATTTTTACTTTATCCAGCTCCTAATTTGCATATTTAATGAATTTTTGAAATTAGGGATATATATTTGAATTTACATGACCAAAATTGATGAAACTTGCTATGTACATTAAAGATACTATTATGTAGGCTAACTTTATTGAAAGGCATTAAGCATTTTTGCTTCAGCCAATTGTGTATTTAATTAACTTTCCTAATTAGGGATATATACTTGGATTTATTTGATCAAAATTGGCATGACATTGATGATTGTACCAGGTTATACCAATATTGGAAGTCATTTCGCACTTAAGTTTTCATGTCAGCTAATTTATAGTTTGCATATCTAATGAGCTTTCAAAGTTTGGAATATATAGTTTGAAGGACTTGACCAAAGGCTATTACACTTGCTATATGCAAAGTTGTGATACAATGATAGCAGTCAAAGAAATTAATTTTCATTTCAGCTAATTACATATTTGAATACTTAATGACCTATAGAGTTAATCTGTGGTGAATATTGTTTATTATGTTGATCATAATACTTTCAACGAAGTTGCAAACATGTGGCAAAGGTTCAAATTTACACATAACTGCAATATATAATGAAACACGTGAGCATTTACAGTTCATATCTGGTTTTGTAGGAATGCTGGCAGCCATATTGGATTTATGCAAATTATCAAAGTTCCTATGTTAAACATTATATCTTCAAAATGATTCCCAGTGCCAAATAAGTAATGTTAGACTTTATGTAAAATAACTTATTTTAGCTTGTTACCATGTACCATATATGGCCAATGTTGTTATTTTGTCAGACTGCTGGCAGCAATATTTGATTTATGCAAATTGGACATATTTCCCCGAGGTAGATTCAAGTAAACTTTTAGTATGTTAATCGGGGTACCTCTCTCATATATATTCTGAAGACAATAATTCTGTTACAATTTGTTGTGGGCTGGGTGCCAAAATGTCGTTGGCTGACTGGACTAAACATAATTCTGTAGAGAAGCATGACAAAAGAACTATGCATAAATACCATTTAAGGATTTTGTCATTTTGTTTTTTAAGTTAGGGTGTATTCTTAATTTGTAATTACATCTTATTATTTACAAACCTGTTTTGTTGCAGGATCTATGATGTCAAACATTGCTCTCTTGGTAGCTAGCACCAGTTGTCTACACCTAACGTACAAATTACAGGGAAATAAATGAGAGTAAATGCCACTGTACATCAAGTTTGGGGTTTCTTTGTGTGAAAGTTGATAATCTGTTTGCAAGAACACACACACAAACACAGACATACAATCGGGCAAAGTCACTGTCATACATACCTCAACCCTCCACGACACAAACACAGACACACTCCCTGATGCAAACACATACTCCCAGACATAAACAGACTCACAATGGGGGAAAGTGACTGCTACAATGACATACACCCTCCTTGACACAAACACTGATGTATCCCAGATACAAACCACCGACAAATAATATGGCAAGTCTCTAGCATACTTACCAGACCACACATAGATGATCTGTGGATGCCCATACTTTTGGTGCTCCTGTAGTCTGTGAATGAAAACACATCCTTCCAGTTCAGTTTTGACCTGTAGCGATGTTATGCTCTAAATAATAATTAATTACAGCCATACTACAGCCCTACAGCCTTGACAACTATGCCTTGGCTAGTTTCTTCACTAGAATAATTGATCTGAAAAAGAGTCTGAATCTACTTCCAGGTTTCCTCTGACTCATATGACAACCACACTTCTATGTTGCAAAGGATAGTCATTTGATTTGATGAACAAATAGATAATTTTTGCATTACAGAGAGGATTTACTGAGAGACTCACCACAGCACTGACACTCCTGTCTTCAGCAAGGACACTCTGTGTCGATGTCAAACCCGCTCTGACTAGGATGTCTCTCTCTCCACCGCCGACTGATAACACAGTAACATCTCTCAGTGTGCTGTTTTGGTTCATCATCCAGTACTGTGAAGTATCAGTCACATTTAGTAGAACTACCGAGTTATGGAAAAACTCATCTACATTTCATAAAACTGCAGTAGAGATCTAAATACAGTCCATACACTCAAAGTCACTTAAAATTGAAGGACATTTAAGAAATTTTCAAGGACTTTTTAAGGTCCAAAATACCATTTTTCAGACATCATTTTAACAATGTTTCATTTCTATATCTCATTTAACATATAATTTTTACAATATCTCAACTGATCATCATGTCATTTTTTAAATTGTGGGTGGATCATCGATTTTCCATGACTTTCCAGGACTAATTTCATTTTCAAGTACTTTGCCAAGACTTTCCAGGGAGATCTCCTGTCAGTATCCTTTATCATACAACTCCATCATCATTTACTGGTCGGTCAGGAAATGCAGAATGGTAAATTCAATGGTTCAAGCAAAACACAAGGTGGTACCGCACCTTTGATCATTGGATTTACTCAATCCCAAAGCTACATGTTCTCAAGATATAACAAAATCTGTCCAGTAACTTTGATAACACGAATAATAATCCCTACCAGGAGTCACACTTTCTTTTTGTAGGGTAATTTCTCTTTCTCTGATAGGTCTACAGTGGGCATATGTAAGTGGCGAGCTTTTCATATTTTCTTTCTCTTTTCTTCTCTCTGAAAACGACTGTACCAAATTTGGAAAGTGGCAGAATTCTAACGGCTGCAACTTACCTGGTTGACATTATTGTAAAAAGTAGCGATGTAGATGTCCGCCTCGATGACTGGAGCTCTGTGTGGCGTTGCCTGGGTGATTATTGTGTGCACTGTTGATTGGTCAAAGTCAGGGAGAGTGAACAGAGCGCGTGCAATGATTCCACCCTAGTGTGAGAAACAAACAAAAGTTTGCTGACCTTGAGAATAAAGGATTCAGCGTTTTCATACACAACACTGTTAAAGAGGTCACTGAAGTAGATATGGTCTGATTGCATCATCAAAATATTTTAATTAAAACTCAACAAAAGGTCAAAATAACAATTGAGGGCGTACAAAAACATCATATGATACAATTACCATACAAATTCGTAAGATGTCATCAAACATACTGTCGAATTTCAATCACTAGTTCAATGAAAATAACTCCGTACACCCGCTGTTCAATACTGATTTAGATTGCCATTGGATTTCAGAAAAATTGCTGAAACTTTTGCAAAATGGCATAATAGTCCATTCTAACTTTCTGGATAGATTGCAAAAAATTATCCCGACAATAGTGGCAAGGCATAAGTGTGAAACTTAAATGTGACATCGTGCCTTTCTTGGACAAAGGATTCATCAATTTTCTGATCAGCTGAACCAATACAAAACTGCATACTCACCATTGAATGTCCCACCAATATGACAGACTTAGGTGGATACTTTGAGTGTTTGTACAGGGACAGGATGTGCTTGATGCACTGTGACACATATTCTGTAAAAAGCGTGGAAAGAGAAAAATGTTGAATTCTTTTTGATCTGGTGAGAAGTTTATCTTCACATTTCTACAGTCTCATTTATGAGAATAAAACATGATGTTTGGGATGTTATTACGACAAAAATGTATAAATGCAGGGATTGCAAAATAAATAGTCCTGCAGCATGTAGTTCTAGATCAACCATCATTTACTGATTATGACACTGTGGAACATCTCTCCCTCTGCAGTTTATCTGTCCAAGGCAATTAAAGGCCTGGGATTCGATCCCCGGGATCAAGTTTGTTTTGGTCTGTAAGAGGAGTATGGAGGTGTCATAGCCTTTTGTTTTCCATTGACATTGTAGTCTGGTAAGTAAGTTTCCTGACTAGCCTTTAAGTATAGAATAATTTTACATGAAGAGAAATTCAAACTGCACACTGACTCACCGGTTTGTCTGTCCAGGAATCCTCCATACAAGCCAGACAATTCACCATTCAGATTGACAACAAAATAATTAAAATGATGTTTTGACCTCTCTGCCTTTCGCAAAGCTACAGATCCAAGCGATCGCACTGAAATCAACAAAGAGGTTAAACAAACAAACTGTGACACAATCAATGAAATGCCATTTTATTAAGAATATCTTTTTGTTTGTTTTCATTATGTCTGGCCGCGACCCTGTAATTTTATTATTTTCATACAATCTCACATACTTTCTGATATATTGAGCTTTCTTCGTGATTGTTTCTTTCAGGATGAATGCGCCTCATAGACACATATTCTGACTCCAAAACTTCTACAATTCTTTCCTGATCTACCACTTGAGGGGGCTCATTTACAGCTCTTAGAGTAAGAAATATTTCACAGTCTGAGTTTTTCAAAAATCGAAAATTTTATTTTTCACTACAGAGTTAATACAGGGATGGCGGTCATTTCGACTATCAAATATTGGTTAATGTCTGGTAATTTTTTTCTCTAGTACCAAACTTTGATTTGGTAAGAGAATGGCCGAAAGTTTCACTTAGGAAAGTCTGAGCAAAAGCTTAAAGCTTCAATAGCTACTAATGTCTAATAAACCGATCTCAACATAGCCTCAGCTTTCCAAGCATTTTCTTTGAATAAGACTCATTAAAGACTGAAAAAGTGTATAAACCATTGTCATAGGTGTTGAAAGTGGCATGTAAATTCAAAAGTTTTAACATTATTTCATTTCCCGCCCTTTTCAAAAACTTGGCATATTCCCAAATCAGCGAGTAGTGATACTTCTGTATATGTCCTTCAGTTAATATATTTACACAAATTAACTTTGGTTGAAAATTTGAAGCTATTGTGGCTTTAAGTCTTTCATTTTCGAGGTGCATACTACCATAATCAATCTTTTAACCATTGTGCTTTCCAAGCATTCTCCCCTTCCCAATATTACCAAATACAGTCCCCACATCTCTATATCAAAAAGTTACTACTTTACCGGTCTTCAATAAGTAAACAGTCACGTAATACCATGGATGAGTCTTCCAATTTTACAATACATATTTTGCAAAGAAGACCAATTTTAAAACAGTGATCTGTAGTTTTACATCATGGTAACAAATATTATATTGCCAATAATCTTAGTGATGCCTTCATGGTATAATTAGGCAATAAACTGCATCCAGCGACCGCAGAGAATGTGACCAGTCCACGACATATTTGCATGAGAGATAGTGAGTGTATGTATTGAATGAACTTGTATTAGTGATGCCTTCATGGTAACACATATTATTGACAATAATCTTAGTGATGCCTTCATGGTATAATTAGGCAATAAACTGCGCCCAGCGACCACATAACATGAGATTGTGACCAGTTCACAACATATTTGCATGAGAGATAGCGAGTGTATATATGGAGGGAACTGGTCAAAATCAAGTGGTATAACCATTGATGAGGTGGTTTATTGCTATTATATCATAATATTAAATTGAAATTCTGGTGTGAAACACCAAAAGGGAATTTTTCTTTAGCTGAGAGCTCATACCCGTTCAAACCATGCTATACAGGGAATACAGCACAGTCATTTTCACATCTCGACCAATCAGGGTGCAGTATTTGCACTATCAATATACTGGTATGATATCATTAACCTTGTCATAAGATATTTGCATTATATCATATTTATCAATCTGTTTCGTGACTTTGTCTACACATTACTTACCTTGTCTATAGCTGCCTGCATTTCCTGGTATAAACAACACTGGTATACCCTTCAACTTCATACTCCTATTGAAATAAAAATATCACTGCTATGGTCATTACGGCTGTCACGACACTATGGACGGAGTGAAAAGATGCCCACTGTTTTATTTTATGATTTCATTGTAGATACAGGATATCAAATATTGCACTATTTAATTGTGGTTGTTAGATCTGCCATGCTATCTGGAATGATGTGACAATAGGTGAAAGGTCATACTATATTGTATGTACCAGTAAGTTTTTCAGATGGGTTTTCACCTTCTTATTGAAAGCCATATTGCTGAACAGATTTAATCAATCATTAATGCTGACAACAATTTGTCAATCTTGCAAAATTAAAGGGTCAGTGATGAAAAACAAACCCACGGAAACAACATAATTTCTCCCGGGATGCAGCTTTCTGCCTTGTTTTAAATGTTCAGACTTTTTCGCATAAAACCATGGCAACACAGCTGAGTACAGCAGTACATCAAAGGTAACAATAAAGTTTGAAACCGTAAAAATAGTCATTAAGGCCAAGAAAAATAAAAAGTTTGTTTCTAATCATCACATGCATCAATTCAGACCTGTCACGTCAACCTTTTTTTTTCTGCCCATGAGGAAATGAAAAAAATAAACACAAAAATACACGACGATTGTGCATAACATAGTGCTGTATAAAACACAACTGTAAATAAAATAACTGACACTAACATTCCATTCAGAACTGTACATATATATCACTGTTATATTACGCTGTCAAAACTGTTGCATTGCCACAAAGTCAAACCACAGACCTGTTGCTATACAAAAATACTAAAGCAACACTGATGTGCATTTATCTCTGCGTGCATTCCTATGTTGTTTTCATGTGTTTTGCACGTTCTTGTTGGTTTAAGAATAACAAAATTGAGAGAAAAAAATCCTGCATCACCACATCATTTTTGCAATATGTCTAGGAAGAGAAACAAACTTTTTATTTTTCTCCGCCTAATTGTATTACTTTCCACACCAACATGCTGATCAGCCGTTATAAATTCTCTGACAAGTTCCACTGCTGTGGCTTTCATTTCTCCTCAAAAGATTTGTCAAGAGGAATTTAACTACTGAACTTTCACTCAAAATATTGTCTGGGAAAATCTTGGGCTGCAGCATGCAAGAAGAGTGTAAACGCAATAACATGTTTAGAAATATTAAAAATAAAAAAAATGGTGCTTACTCCGATTGTTTAGCATAAGCTCCCTCTCCATACAGATGCAAAGAATATTGTGGAAACTTGTCCTTGACCTTCTGCGGTAGGCCTGGTACATTCTACAAGATACACAGGAAATGTTTATTATGCAGCGCCAGGAAAAATTATTTGAAGTATTAGAAAGTGGATTTGACACAAACTCATGCATGAGGAAAGACAGTGGACACATCCCTCCATAGGGACTCTGTGCTTCAAACAATTTCTATTTTGACCTATGGCATATTTGTGCTCAGAATGGGTCAGGTAAGATATATTGAGAATCATCGAGGTAGCAGAGTTTGCGCATATCTCACTGTGCAAATATAGTACTCTGTGATAGCTTGGCAAGGAACACACTATTATGCAATGATAAGCAAATGCTTGCGTGAGGTAACTGGTAAGTAACCGTGCTGTGCACGATGAGCTCATGATCAGGGCAGTGAAAGAAGTACAGGTTTCCATTGTCAACAACGTTAACTCAAGTCCATTTTTGATCAGTCCTTTGTGTGCACGCGAATAAATCGATCGAACAGTTCTACTTCAACCCAGTTCCAGCAGCTAACGCTAGCGGTGCCTGCTATCATGGAGGTAAATTTACCTCTACGCTGCTATCTAGGACTTCAACCAGGATTGGTGGTACCACCATGGAGCTAGAAACGCAAGCTTCCGTTTCTAGCTCCATGGTACTACTGAGGTAATCTTACCAGATACATGGGTCTTTCCCACATCCATGTCATTTCACATGCATTCTCCTCGACATTCAGGATGTAGTCGAAAATGCCCCATGCTAAGAGAGACAGCATGAGACTGCAGAAGATCACATTTTTGGCAGCCATTTTACCAGTGCAGAGTACAGACTCAAAGCAGTGAGTCGAATGTATCGCGAAACCAGGTGAGCCGGCGCAGAGGGCGCTTTCCGAAACTGATCGCCGTGCAACCTTTGGCCTCATCTATGAGATGATGAACACAACTGAGGATTTTATCACAAAGTTTTCAAGCCTTGTAAGACTTGAAGGAGGAGAATGCATCCTGAATGCGTTCATATAATGATCTTTGTAATTAAACAGCTAATTATTTGTTTTTTCAGACAAGACGCATAGTAAATACATTCACAGTTATGTAGATTTGTTTTATTTGTGACTATGTTGAAATAAATGTATCTTTTTCAAAATAAAAAAAACACTAAAAAAACCTTTGGTCTCTATGAAAATGCAAGGGGTCACCGAATATTAAACAGTGAGAGAGATATTTGGTTGATAGAAACACAGCACCTGTTCTCTAAAATTCCGCTCTGCTCCTACGCGCCCCCCCCCCCCCCCCCCCCCCCCCCCCGATAGACGTGTGTGCATATGCCTGAGAAGAAAAAAGTCAGGAAACCAAATGGCTAAGACCATGCCATGTCATCTTCCGCGTTCGATTTTACGGTGAAAATTAGCAAGTTCATCTATCATATAACCGTCGATCGTTCCCTATCATTCTCAAAATTCATACCTGATACTTAATCTGCTTCATATACGCTCGTTTCTTGTCATTTTCGGCCGAATTCGACGGATACTTCGCCAATACATGAGCGTGAGCAACATTCCAGTCACCTCTTGGGCACCTCTACTAAGTTCTCTTTTCTGCAATGAAGTTTTATTATCCAATATTTGATAGTTTAAATGAAAGAGATAAGTTTTTGTACATTTTAACTTCAGGCGATACGCTGTCTCTCATGAAATATATTACAAATACTATGTTTCCCCAGCAGCTGCAGGTAAAGACATAGACACAATGTTTTATATATGCAATGTTTTGTTTTGTCCTTGCTATACCGCACTTTCCGAAGTGTGTTGTTATGCAATAAAGTGATTAAAGTGATTTATTGATGTTAGCGCCACCTACCCATGTGTAAGCTTACAAAGAGAGAGTGTATACGTTTGCAGAGAGGCGCATCGGGTCAAATAATGATAGCGTCCTTGTACTGTTTCTTATGACATCTACTTTACGTTTGAAGCAACAACACAGTAAATATGTTCGCTGAAGATTATTGGTCAACAACCTCACAACTAATGTAAACATAAACAATACAAACAACAACAACAACAACAACAACAACGACGACTAGATTTCTGGGTTCCCTGTAAGTAGACCAGAATCATTCATTTCCAATTGGTCACAACAACGGTTCCTTCTCAAACCGTTTTTAATTCAAAAAGGATTTTAAGCAATAATATTGCTCAGCGGCCTGGTTACAGAAAGCATGGCTAAAACTTCATGATTTTTTGAAAACAAAGTGATAGGAAATGGTTGTGGCCACAGATGTAGCTCTTTAACACGATTAGGCCTATAATAAATTGGATGCAATTTTGGCATAAGTGTATTTCTTACTTTGCTACAAAACATTAACATTAACAACAAAATCAACGTGAAATTTTAGCGATCACAGAATATGACGTTTATGACGTTTAATACTGTATTCGTTCAGACCCTCCCTAGATTATTTCATCGATTTGTAAATCGTCGTTAGTTCAATTATAAGCCCTCCTCCACTCTCCAGAGGGTACATCCACCTTCTGACCGGAACAGTAGAGCAATTGCGATGATGATGATGATGATGATGATGATGATGATGATGATGATGTCGACGACGAGTTGCGCAACACCTACTTTGTGTGAAGTCATGGTCGATTAAAAATATTATCCATGTGTTCTGTGTACTTTCCTTGCCGAGAGAAGTAGGACTGTACAGTCAGTCAAACTGAAAACAAGCACTCAGATTTCGCTGATATTTAAATAGTCGAGTTTAAGTTGGAACATGATACAGTACGGTTATTTCGACAGTATCAAACTCAAAAGTTACAATATCGATATAAAACTAATATTTTATGGTGTGTGAAGTTAGCTCACAGTTCCAGTTCCCTATTCGATCGGATATGAATAGGAAACTGGGAGCTGGCTCGATTCTTAAAGGTGGAATGCGCTTCGGGGGCAGATATTCGGACTCACAAACTTTTACAATTCTTTTCTGATCTACCACTTGTTGGTTTCATTTTAAAGCTTTTGGTGTAAGAAAACTTTTCATCGTCTTAGTTTTCGAAAATCTAATTTTATTTATTTCGTCATAGAATTAACATGGAGATAGCAGCCATTTTAAATTTCGAAATCTCGGGTAGGCCTAATTAGTCTGTCTGGTACCAAATTTTGCTTGGTGACCCCTGATTTTTAGTTTTGATTTAGTAAGAGAATGATCGAATGCTTCATTGAGGAAAGTTTTGAGCAAAATTTTAAGTCTTTCACTTTTGAGGTGCATACTACCTTAATATTTTACTAGTTTTTACAGGACAACTATCTGGCGTATTCAAAACAACTTGCCTTGTACGAAACTATGCATGACGAGCACAATAATTTCAAAGTGTCTAACCCCATCCAGTAATACTTAACATGTGCTTTATTTTAGAAAAATCGGTTGTGTTTGAAGTTTAAAAATTGTAAAATATTCACAAATTGGTCGATTTTCAAATAATTAACTGTTTAAGAAAGAAGAACAAATGCTGTATTGTAAACAATTAAGGCTGTATGAAAATATGCACCAGGAGCAGAATGCCCTCTTGTGTTTACCCCTACCCGATGAACCGTACTTCAAAATCACCATATTGGAGGTGTAGGCCTTGAGTGGTATGCCAAGGTAGAAAAATCTGTAAAATATTTAATTCATAACTGCATGGTTCAATTCTTAAAAGTTTACCAGTTTTGATAAGAGGGACGCATACTGTATTAAAATCAACTTGCATTGTATGAAAATATGCATGACAAGTACAACTATTCTTACATATAAGTATCTACCCCCTTCGGTGTAATATTTTAGAACTTTGTTGTGTATATGCCTATGTTTAAAAATCTTGAAAATATTTATAAGTTGATCGATTTTCAAATATTTCCCTATTCTGGAAAGAATAATATCTAGTCAGTGAAAACAATTTAGCTGTATAAAAATAAGCATCAGGAGCCCAATGCACCCTTGTAACTCACCCGATCCCATGACCTCTACCCCGAAATCACACATTCTTAGGCTTAGTAGCAGCGTGTAGATATGCATTGGTTGCAAGTAGATTTTTTTCACCAAACTCCCATGACATATTACCAAGATGATGTTTTTGAAAATCAATAAAAGTCCGACCCCAAAAGGGCACCAAACTGGGTAGACCCAACATAAGTATATAGTAATGTCGGACTTGTACAAAATCTTTGAATAATTTTTTTTTTTCAGTTTTTTGCACCTGCTTCCTCTAAAATGGATATAGATACTTAAATCTCGTCATCTGCAACACTCTCCAACCTTTTGAAGGGAAAATATGGTATCTGGGCACTTCTTATCTTATGTAGGTCTACATTGACATATTTTAGGGGTGGGGCCAGGGTATGCCCAGATTAAAATATGTCCCACATCGATTCCAAACATTCTACCTGTTTTGGGTATAGGAATGACCGGTATATTCAAAACAACTTGGGTAAAATGAAAATATGGACAAGGATGCTCCCCTGACACCTTCCCTTACCCCCAAAATTCGACAATTCAAGGCTACAAGCTGCATGACATTTTATTTGCTTTTTAGTAGATTTTTCACATCTCTTGTCAGATATGGTAACCAAATCTTCAGGGCAGGTCACTAGATAAATAAAAATTCGACCCGAAAAGGTCAAAGGCCAAGCTAGTTGACCCTACATGGGCATACTGCATTGTGAGACCTATACACAATTTTTGAAATTCTTGCTTTTGGCACTAATATGCTGCAAAACCAGTATAAAACAGTAATTTGTGTCATTTTAGGAAGCGTTCAGTTATTACAGCCGGGGTTGGGCCGGCAAAATCCGGGGCGGGGGGTTTACCTTAAATTTGAAAACTGTAAACGGGGGGGGGGGGGGAGGGGAGGGGGTCTTTTTTTAAGTACAGGGGGTCACGTGGTTCCATTAGTATGTATCCCGTCAAAGAGCAGTTTCAGTGTTCAAAAATATTCAGGGAAGCTAAAATGTTTATTCATTCTCTGAAGCCGTTTAACTGTACATATGAATAAAAGTATAATTATCTGTCACATGAACATCTTGGTTCTAGGCAACTCTATACAGGCTTGTCTTCATGTAAATCGAGCTTGCTAAGGGCAATGCACAATTCCTATTACTTATATAATAGAGATATAACAAGTTTTGTCAGGGAAAATATTCAATAGTTTATCTCTAGACTACCATGAGAAGTACACTGGCCCCCGGTCGCCTGGATTTTCTCGGCAGCTGAATTACTGGCTGGCCTAGCGACCTGTGGGCCAAAGCGTTCAACCCACGATACGCAACAGCCTACCACTTAGCGCGACGGTCTATTGATGTTAGTCCTTCAATTTATTATGCGTTTTGATACTTGTATGCCAACAGACTTGGAGCAAGTCTACATGAGAAGTGGAATGATACTTTAGGTGGAAATCCAATATCATAATTGTTGCCCACATCTGAACTTTCAAACATCCTATTTGAATCATTTATATTTGTATCCATAGTCAAACACTGTCAATACCATGCATAGTGGATCCACATTTTCAGTGAAATTCAACAATCAAATTTCTTGAACACATATGCACTTGTAACCATCCTATTCTAATCAAGTAAAATTATGTCAATTATCCAACATATATGAACAAGTATTGGAAGAAAATTACTCATAATTTTGTCATAGACTCCCATGCATAGCGAATCAAAATTATCAGTGAAATTCAAAAATCAAATCTTTTTGTATACTCATGCACTTTTTACCTGCCATTTCAAGCAATTATCAAACATATAATGCTCTGGTATAGCTTGTTTTTATTGGAAAATGTTTATAGTTTGTCCAACAGACTCCCATGTTTTATGATTTGATATTTTAGGACGAAGCGCTATATCGGCCACTTCGCCTTCTAATAGTGGCGCAAAAATGGTTACTCTCTCCAAAAGGCATGCATGAAATTTCATGACCCTTCAAAATTGCTTGAGACCCACCTGCAATTTCTGTCCTATCGCTTTCAGGGTGGTTTTCAAAATTATAGCAAGTCAGAAGGGGAATTTGAACGCATTGAGAGTTTGTTTGGGGGCACTTGAAAAAAAATTCAGAACGTTTTGCGTTCTATCACTCCCCCTCTCCATAGGTTTTTATAAATGCAACTTTACTCACACACAATGGGGAGGGGTGATGAAATTTTTGTCATCTTAACAGGGGGTTCATCTTTTTGGTGCAATGGGTATGGGCTTACTTATTCTGACTGACGCACAGGAAGAATTTGCCGGCCCATCCGCGGCCATCATAACTGAAAAATCCTAGCTTTCATAAGTCGGGTCAGGGTACGCCAAGATCAAAAGTCTGTCTAATATTCGCAAGCCTGTCGATTCTTAAAGTCTTACCAATTTTGGACAGAGGAAGAGCTAGTGTCCTGCAAACAACTTGCGTGCTTTCAAAAGGTAGATATTTACCGGTACAACACCCAGTTTTCAAACCAGCAAAATCTTAACTTTATCAAAACTAGCGACATTGCATCGGAATTACTTTGATTTTTCATTCTTAACGGTAAGATATCGCAACCAAATGTTCATCAGTTAATGTCGGAAAGATAAACTTGAAAATTATATATAGCTATAATCCCCAAATTGAAAGATATCGCTTCAACGAAGGTCGCACGCATGACCCAAAATGGCCAAAATTGTAACCCAGAAGATGAAGTAAGGTTAGAGTACGCAAAATACGCCAAGTATGTCAAATATTCATATGCAGGTCGATTTTTACATGTAAAGTCTTTCTAGTTTTGGATAGAAAAAGATCTAGTGTTTAAAAAAACAACTTGTGTGTTTTTAAAAAGATGCATAATTAGCAGTAAGATACCCAGTTTCCAAACCCGACCTTTGACCGTGACCCCAAATTAGAAAGTCCAAATTCTATCAAAACTGGCAACATCACATGATTTTACATAGTATTTTTCCACACTTAAACGATGAGATATCGCAACCAAATTTTCACAAGCTTTTGTCGGAGATATAAGCTTGAAAACGCATATAGCTTATCCCCAATATCAACAGGATAAAGGTCAATTTTGAACCAAGCTCGCGCCCACAACCCAATATGGCCATGTCGGAAACATGAAAATCCTAACATTTTTGATATTTTACACAATAAACTACTTTTTTCACAATAAAGTATCTAGTTTGGTCAAGATCAACACATCCTAAAAGTTTCAGGCATAAGCTTACTCCACAAAACAAAGTAGGTGACCCTCGCCATAATTGCACAAAACAGGAAAAATATGTAATTTATTCATTTGTCGGAACTTTTGCAATTAAATTTTATAGTCGGGTCGGACATACCCTATAAAACTATGGGCTGACATGAAAAAAACGGTCAAATTTGGTCAAAACGCTTCAAAAACAGGGATTTTTAAGTTTGAAGCCCGCCCTCTACGGCTTAGGTAGGCCAATTTTAACCCATGATTTTAACCCAAACAAGTCATCGTTGATGACACAGTCCCCATTCGTTAATGGGTATTTTGATTACAGGTCCTCAGAGAGGATAGAGTCCTCTTCATTAGGTCTGTAATAAAAATACTTTTGAATGAATTCACTTGATACATGTCTGAGTTATGGTTCAGGACATTGAAAAATCGTAACAAAATGGCCGCCTTGGATCGTATTACAAAACAGATTGACGTGCATATATATGTATGACATAGGTCAATGTCCTTGTACCAACTTTGAATAAAATCGGTTGAGATATGCCTGAGTTATGGCTCTGTACATGAAAAAATCGTAACAAAATGGCCTCACAGCAGCCATTTTGGATCGTATTACAAAACAAATTGACGTGCACAGCTATGACATTTGTCAAAGTCCTTGTACCAACTTTGAATAAAATCGGTTGAAACATGCCTGAGTAATGGCTCTGTACATGAAAAAATCGTAACAAAATGGCCGCCTGGCGGCCATATTGGATCGTATCACAAAACAAATTGACGTGCACAGCTATGACATTTGTCAATGTCCTTGTACCAACTTTGAATAAAATCGGTTGAAACATGCCTGAGTAATGGCTCTGTACATGAAAAAATCGTAACAAAATGGCCGCCTGGCGGCCATATTGGATCGTATCACAAAACAAATTGACGTGCACAGCTATGACATTTGTCAATGTCCTTGTACCAACTTTGAATAAAATCGGTTGGAACATGCTTGAGTTATTGCTCTGTACATGAAAATATCGTAATAAAATGGCCGCCTGGCAGCCATATTGGATCGTATCACAAAACAAATCGACGTGCATCTGTATGACATATGAAGTAATCCTTGTACCAAGTTTGAATGAAATCGCTCCAGGCATCTCTGAGATATCCGCGTGAACGGACGGACGCACGCACGCACGCACGGACGCACGCACGGACATGACCAAACCTAGAAGTCCCCCAGGACGGTGTCCGTGTGGACTAATAAGCGTCGGACAAGACCGATTAACCAATTGATTTCAGATTTTTTGCAAATGGAATCTATTAAGATAAATATTTATGAACGGGTTGCAGATTCCATTTTCTTATATGTTGCTCCGTCCATTATGATATTTGGCAATAATTTCATGGGAGAATTCTTAAAATACCTAAGTGATAATGCTCACATGCAAAAATAGGTGAAAACACAGCAAACAGCACAAAAGATCGTAAACTCGTCATTTTATAAAATCAAGAGGAAACTATAAATAGATAAATAAATAAATAAATAAATAAATTAAATAAATAAATAAATAAATAAATAAATAAATGAATGAATAAACGGAACAATAGAGTTTAAGTTCAGCTCCATGAGATGTAATCTCCAATATTGTAAGAAATAATAGCGAAATGAAAAAGTTCTACCAACGGGTTTTTTCAGATGTATTTTTAATTTTACGATGTGCCGAAAAAGCTCGATTTCCCATAGAAAACAATGACGTCTAATGTACCGAAGAGATTGCACACTTCGCACCGTATAAACTTCCTCACTTCTAAACCAATGATGGCCAAAAGTGGCACGGTGATCCCTTGATTGATATATAAAATTCCTATAGTTTAGATTTTTGAATTACTCCATGAAACTTGTGTTAGGCCTATTTGTTTTCATTTTACGATGTGGCGAATAAGCTCGATTTCCACATAGAAAAACAATGGCGTCTAATGTACATAACAGGGGACCCAGTTATTGATTGTGTTGTTGTTTATGTTTATATAAGTCTTGTTGTTGTTGATCAATGAAATTCAACGAACATAACTGTGTTGTTGTTTGTGGTGTTGTCTATGTTTATATTTAAGTTGTGTTGTGTTGTTGTTGTTGTTGTTTCAAACGTAATGCAGATCATGTCATAAGAAACACTACAAGGACGCTACCATTATTCGACCCTATGCAACTCTCTCCCAACGTACACTCTCTTCATGTGGTGGCGGGGTTAAAAACGTAAAAGTCAAATCCAGCTCGTAAAAGGGAGAAATCCCGTCCGAAAACACCACAGCTATGGACCCACAGCTGTAGCACTCCATTGTGCATGCACGTGCAGTGAATGTTATCGAGCGATATTCTTTTATCGGAAATTGATACAATGTTGCGTTACAAACTCGCTGGTCGCATGTCATGTCGTTCCCAGCTGACAAATGGCGCTAAACTTGGCCAAAGTGCGCCAAAATATGCTGAAACATAAAAGTATCACCAAAACTGAACGAACTGTCATCGATTCAATTTTTGAGTACAGGAAAACAACGGATACGTTGATTTTATGATATAAGTCACTATATACAGGTTGTTACGGAAATATTCATGACGTGACCTGAACCTGGGACGAATATGTGCACGTACTTCCCAGCA
The DNA here is from genome assembly GCF_041260155.1 of Ptychodera flava. Classification (NCBI taxonomy): domain Eukaryota; kingdom Metazoa; phylum Hemichordata; class Enteropneusta; family Ptychoderidae; genus Ptychodera; species Ptychodera flava. The sequence goes on along the minus strand of NC_091942.1, from coordinate 20,975,792 downwards.
TGAACACTCGAGTGCACGAGTGGCACGTGAGCAGATTTCGATCGATATTTTATTGAAATGAAATTGATACAATGTTCGCTGTCGTCGCTAGCAACCGGCCAAAAGCGGTGTCAGGCTTGGGGCTGGGGGCGTTCGTTTCAAAAGCAACGATTTTGGGGGTAATAAATAAATAAAATAAATAATGGTTAATTTAATAATTAGTATTTTGTAAACACGGATGTAGACCTTTTCATCCTCCTTTTGGAAATGCCTCGCCGTACTTTTGCACTGTCACTTTCTGTTGTCTTTGTGTGTTGTCGACTCAATGTAGGCTAATCAAGGCTAATCTAAACTTATGAAAATCCTCGGTCTCAGGCGATGAATATCCGACCTTCGATATCTCAGACGTCAGTTTTCTGCATGTGGTACGTGACATATTGCACCTCGTGTATACCCACCTGCGGCGGGGGGTTATATATCATGATTTGCAGTTTCGTGACATTTAGCCTACAAGAGAAAGTCAAATAACCGTTCAGGCAACATTATTTTGAAACATATGCTGTCTCTGACAAAAAAATGGCATTTTTTCTGTTTACTTACGATTCAAGTAGAGTCGCTATACATAGTCACAGACATCATGCAAGATTCAATGACAATTAACTCCTTAAACATCGTAAAATTACTTGATTCTTGGACTAAATGCGACGTGTCCGATCGAGCAGTGGCGTGACTTTTTTACATTTGCTATAATCCGGCGAGGCGAGGTTCCTGTTCAATGAAGACGCCATCATGTACACTCTTTTCCCAAACGTTATCATATTGCACCAGATAACCCCAATATACATGTACTACATTGATGTGTCAAGACATTACAATCTCATTGCTCTAGACAACATCAACATGTTGCATCTCACTCACTCCTATATTTTATAAATCACGGGGCTTTTTCCTGTTTATTTTTCTCCTACATTTCTCATAATAAGGGTGTATTTTATGTTGAAAAAAACAACAACAGGTGTTTGAAATTTAACAAGCATGGGTACCCACACTGTAAAAATAGCGGACGCCAGACGCGTCTTTACGCGTTCAAAATGTAGATGTCGGTGTTCAAATTTGAACGGCTAGTGTTCATATTGTTAACACTAGTGTTCATATTATTAACAATGATGTTCTAAACCTGAACACGTAGTGTTAAGAACCATCTCCTTCAAGTGTTCAAAAACTCAGCATTACAGAAATTTTGCAATACTGTAAAACAATTAACAATCTTTAGTGGTTTTTACTTTACTATGGCTATAGTAAATTTACTACTGCATCGCTGTTAGGCAAAAGTACACGGATTTTGATGTAACGAAATTCCCACTAAGTGAAAAATATCTCCGGTCTAAAATTACTGAAAGCATGTTTTTTCTAAAAAAGGAAGTATACAAAATAATTTCACACGTTTATTACGGTTGAAATTTTGAAATTTGGAAAAGGAAATCAGAAAACCACCATGAATGTTTTAATTTTAACATCGGCGTGCAAGAGGCGTTCTACTCTTTAACACTTGGTGTTCAAGTTTGGTGCCTCTTCTTATCCCGTCATGCATCAAAACGGAAGTTGCGACATTTTTCTTGTAAACGCACGCTGAAGTCGTGATCGTGCGGAAGCAAGACCAGAAAGGGTAAGTTTTCTCTCCAAAATAGTAAAAGGTGTTGAATTTTGAAGCATCTGTATTATTATCCTTTGAAATTATTTGTGTCGTACTTTGGAATAGCTAAAATACGTGAAGAAACCTTTTTTCTTTCAGTGGCTGGTATACCATACACTAGCTGTGAATACGCAGCGGTGTTTTTGGCCATGGCGTATCGATCGCACTCGGGTCAAGGGTCATCACCGCAAAACTGTGGCGATGACCCTTTACCGGAGCGCGACGATATGCCACATGACCGCTGCGTAATCACATCTAACACATGTCTTTTAGTAATCACAATCGCATGTAAAACATTAGTTAAAGATCGCAGAGTGTACACTATATTGTTTCAGCATGTGAGAGTTGTATTTTTTAACTTTTCATCAGTTGATGAAGAGAGGCACTATATACCAAAGTCACCCCGCTTCCTTAACCTATTAAGACCACCTTGTATTTCATTTAAAGTCTCATCTCGCCATATTACCTATTGTTGCATTATTTTCAGGATGTAAAAAGTTGGATTACCTGGTAATCGAAGAGTTATTACAGAAACTGATGGAATAGAAATTGAAGAAGATGAGTGTACAAGTAGTTGCCTGGAAACAAGCTTGAGAACCTCAGTTCATCTCTAATGTAGATTTAAACTTCCGAGGGTCAGTAACTGAATTTTGATAAGTTTCTGTATTTTTGTTCTGAATTTATCTAAGCTTTGGTAGAACGCTATGATCAACTAAATGTTACTGGAGAATAAGTTTTCAAATACGTGTAGTCTCCCTTATCAGATGCAATGGTGGAATGAAGAATTAAAGCAGAAAGCGACAGAAAATTCAGAGTCAAAAAAGTACACTCTTCTGAATTTCTGAATTTTCTGAAATTTTCACTCAGAGTCTGAATTTTCTGTCGCTTTCTGCTTCAATTCTTCATTGCACCCTTGCATCTGACACGTCACGTCTTTGAAGGCTTATGCTCCAGTAACATTTAGTTGATCATAGCCTGCTACCACTCTTAGATTATTTTGTACTGTAGATCAACACGTCTTTTGTTCTCGATTTTGTTACTTTTTTTAGCTTAGCTTTTAGCGACGCAGAGCTTATCTAATAGGTGAATGTGAGGCATCGTCCTCAAATTTTTACATCCCAAGCTTTTCAAGTTTTCTTCAAAACGACTAGTACGATTCCTTTAATATTTGGAGTACAGGTTCCTAGAGATTACCCTAATCATATATGTTAAAGTTATGGTGAAATACGCAAATTTGTATTTTTGAGGCGAATTTTGCTATTTTTTGGCAAAAATCTTCTTCTCTCTTACTGGTGGTTCGACGTCTTCAATATTTGGTAAACATGTCCCTTAGAATGACCTTCGTAAAATTTGTGCTAGTTGTGATGAAATATTCAAATTTTTATTTTTCATGGCAATTTTTTTCCTTTTTGGTCAAAAAATCTTTAAAAATCTTCTTCAAAACTACTTAATGAACAGCTTTGATATTTTTGACATAAGTCTCTGCGGATAGCTTTTTCAGATTGTTCAAATGATGCAGAAATATGCAAATTTGTATTTTTGAGACATAAAAGACATTTCAGACATTTTTAAGACATAGGGAATTATCAGAATGTGATATATTCGAGTTATGATGAAATCTGCAAGTTTTTATTTTGGGGTCAATTTTTACGATTTTTGGTCAAAAATTTTTATCTTGAAAATTACCCGTCTGATAGCTTTGATATTTGCTACACATGTATTTTGGGATGATCTCAATTTGATATGTCCAAATCATGGTGAAATCTTCAATTGTGTATTTTTTGCAGCTATTTTCTCATTTTTTGGTGAGGCCATCCCGAAGTGAGCTGTCAGAGATCCTTTACATAATACTGCGAGCTCTTTCGACGTCTAAGTCGCTTGTTGGATTGCTATATTGGTGTTGAACAGGCTAACATTTAGGTTGTTGCCATTGGTTTTAGACTGCAGTTTCCTTTTACAAGTGAATTTTAGTAAGGACTGAAATTTCCAGGTTCAATAGCAAATGCTTCTTGACATACAGAACAAAACTTATGAAACGAAGTCAAAATTAGTTAATGTGTTTTTAATTTCTGAGAAGTAGAGTTTTGAAATGTCACTGATTTATTTCAGAGTTTATTTAAAGGTATTACAAACAAACAAATCTTTTCGTTCATGGAGGACTTTGTTGGACAAGGAAATGCGGGTTTTACACCTCCAAGGACTCCTTTACACACTTTCTGCATGTTGTGTCTTACTGTGACACTTTGTGACAACTTGACATGTTGTGTTTACTTTAGTGTAGACAACTATGTACCATGTGCATCAGAGAAGCCTTGACTAACCTTTTTCCAAGTTTGCAATTGTCTATACAAGAGGAAATGTCTTAAACTATCTTACAAAAACGGAGTAAACATTTCATACGAATACGTGTTTTCAACACAATAAGTAAGCCAAATTTTGAGCTTTTTCAAAACAGATATTTTTGTACGTTTTTCCAAGTATGAACATATAACGTAATCCACAATATTGAAGTTAAACCTGTTTTGTCATTACTTTGTTCATATATTTTGAAAACGATCGACAGTGTTTATAAAGATTTTCTTTTATTTATGTTTTGATAGGAAGGTTGTTTACACCGTTGGTGTTTTCCTCTGACAAACTTTACAAAGTGGCCGTATTTATTTTCCCATTTTACACTAAATAATTGTATTTTACTCAACTAATTTTTGTGTATTTTAGAATAAAATAATTTTACTGAATATCAGTGGTCCGTTATGTTATTTCCAGGCTTGAACACCCCCTGAACGCCAAATGTTAATGTGTTCAACAAGTGCATATCATGTGTTCAATCCTTTAACACACTTATCGTTGAACGGCGTCCATGCGTTCAAAAAGTGTTACAGGCCCTTTGAACGCGTAAATGCGTTCAATTTTTTGAACACATTTCATGTGCAACGTGTGTTCAGATATGGAACACCATGTGTTCAATATAATGTCTGATAAACACATAGTGTTCAAAATCTGCACACGTGTGTTCAAAAATTGAACGTTGGTTGAACACGTAGTGTTAAATTTCTGAACGTCTGGACGCGTTCAAAAAGTGTTACAAAAAGGCGTTTAATTGGTGTTCTATCCTTGAACACTTAACTTTACAGTGCAGCCTTTCTGTGAGTGTGAGTGCCACCACCACCACCACCACCACCGCGGCTTTCTTTACAGACCACAGTACTAATTTTTGCTTTGTATTTGTAAATATGTGGCACAAGTGTCTGCAACGACGTGTCCGACGTGTCACATTGCAATGGGTTGTCCACCCTTATAAGTTTGGGCGACCTGAAGGGGTCGTATTCGCCGCTTAAAGACGATCTTCTCAATCCCTGGTTCTCGCATTAGCAGCCCATTAACAGTTTGTCATTCTTTTGTTTTCCATTGAATATTTTATCAAGTAAATAATATTTATATTAGATAAATCTGATAATTGATATTGCCCACCTGTACCCCTCCCCTATACCACTCTACTGCTGATGCTCAGACAAACCCGAACGCCCCATTGGTCTACAGGTCAGGTAAATAAAGGCCTTATCTCATTGGCTATAAAACAGAGATCGGGCTGGGCTGATCGGTGAAAGCCTTGTACTACGCGTTATGCTTCATTTGTGAGAGATTTCTGAGAGAAGTTCGGACTGCAGAAACTGTATTATGTCAGACGAGTTCTTTTGATACTAAATTGTGAAGGACTTTTCTGTGTATCGGACGAAACGCGGTGAACGATTCACGGAAGAGGGAAAAATACATGTACAGCACAGATCGGTAGGTGCGCTCGAATGCAACCCGTCTCACTCTCAGAGGGCTGCCGTGAAAACTATTTTCTCTATCAAAAGTCCCGCGGAATACAAGTGTTGCTTATACCAGTTTCACACTCATCATCAGCGCAACGAAGATAGAAACACTGGAATCAGAGTAGAACCAGAGGACATCGCATTGAGACATTTCCCACAGTGAGTACACATAAAATAAACAAATATGGTTGAACATATCAGGCCGAGAGACTTGCGAGCAATGCGAACAATAGAAGGGGAGCAAGTGCACCTCGCTCGACCTTGCTTGGCCTGGCCCAGTCTGTTTCAGCCTTGCCATTCAGTTTAATTGAAACTTTCAGTGTTTGGCACACACGGACTTCTTTACTGTCAGTTGTCCTTTCATGGCACACCGACATCAAAGGATGTGTCGATTGCCGCACGTTCTCTTATCAATCATGACGAATGTTACTAAATAAAAACACTGTGGCACTCGAAAAAGTTACACATGATGGTCGAAAACCACGCGCACCGCAAAGAGAGTTGTGCGGGGGAATTGCGTTGGTCCGGGGGTGGGGGTGGCAGCGGAAAGTATGCTCTAGCTCGAGAGAATGAAGTGACACTGCACTTTGCAGTATTTTGTACCGATTCAGGCGCATATGGCGCAAAACTTCGCCGTCTCGGCCTCAGTCAACCCACGCGGAGGTAGCTGACAGAGTGTGCTGCCTCCATGGTAAACGACATCGCGACACAGGAAGCTCCAAACCATTTTAACGTCGTGAGGCGTTATTTGTAAGGATAAGTCATTTTTTACTGGGAAATAAATGCAAAAAATTGAAGATAGCCTTTATGAAAATAACCAAAAATACATGTGTATATACATGTATTGTATAAAACCCAGAAGCGAAATTTTAGGTGTGCTTTGGCTGCAATACTGCAGCTCGAGGTTTTGCCTGGGTATTTGGGTCGGGCTGAAAAACCAGGTTTTGGCTTCCGAAGCCATAGAAACTGACGAGCCAGGCCGTCTACTAGCGTCTAAGCGGTAAAGGTCAAAAGAACGCATAGCTGCAGTACTTTCAGTTTTTTCTTACTTTTACTTTTTACTTTTTACTGTAGTTTTGGTTTTGCCTTGGTATTTGGGTCGGCGGGCAAAACCAGGTTTTGGTTTTGTTGTCCGACCCAAATACCCAGGTAAAACCGAGTATATAGTACTGCAGCTAGGCATGCTTTTGACCTTGACTGACGGCCCGGCTCGTCCATTTTCGATGGCTTCCTTTGAACTTTGCGTCAACATCAGGTGATACTCATTGTCGCCCACTGCAATAATTTCTCGGGTGAGCTAGTGAACTGGTTTTGCAAAAAATATCGAAGTATCTTTTACTGTTTTTGCTGCCAATCGAAATTTATCTTCGCCGTTTGTACATATATGATCCACAAACCAGTCGCCTTATCACCGATCTCCTAATACATGTATTTCGCGAAGTATCAATTGCGGGAGATAACTGCCGGCTGTCTTTCCACGCACGTACGTTCTTCCCTGTGTATTGTTGAAAAATAGGCGAAAAATTGACCAAATTTTCATTTTAAAAGGATGAAAGATTCGAAAACATGAAAATAAGCACACAATATCTTGCTTTTTTAGACTTCAGGAGAGCTTATGACAGCGTTTGGATTATGGATTATGGTACGCATTGTGGAATAACGGAATCAAAGGGAAATTGTGGCGTGTGATAAAACATGCATACGATCATATTGAAAGTAAAGTGTCTTTTGATGACATTCAGACAGATTATTCTGACCAAAATTAGGGTCTAAGGCAAGGATGTGTTTTAGCACCAATTTTATTTGTAGTGTACATTAATGAGTTCAAAAAGGTGCTTGGAGTATACCTTGAGTTCAGAACTCGTAAGGGACCGTTCAGTTTTTACGGCCGGGAGGCGGCAAAATCCGGGGGGGGGGGGGTCATTGTAATTTTGGAATCTGCAAGGGGGGGTCATCGCTTTTTCACTGATAGGAAAGGGGGTCACCACATTTTCAAAAACATAATACCTACAATAAAAAGGGGGGTCATCGCTTTTTCACTTGTAGGAAATGGGGGGGGGGGGGGGTTCACCACATTTTCAAAAACATAATACATACCTACAATAAAGTTCACTTTATGCCATGGCCATGATCGACCCTCTTTACCGGCGGGCCGCTGGCGGCCCACTACAATAAATTGACTTTATGTCATGGCCCATGACCCTCTTAACGGACGGACGCTTTTGGTGGCCCACTCCAATTAGGTTTACTTCATGCAATGGCCATGATCGACCCTCTTTATCGGCGGGCAACTACAATAAATAGGTTTACTTCATGCAATGGCCATGATCGACGTGTGGCCCATGACCCTCTTTACCAGCAGGGGCGGACTTTGCCAACCCACTACAATAAGCAGCGGGCTACCTTCAGCGGCCAACTCATATTACAGTAGTATCTGGTAAGTGCCTATCTCATCTTTGAAAGACCATTTCCATGCTCGCGACCCTGAATGATAGCACTGAGACAAAAAGGGGAATTTGCATAACAGTGTGATGGACATGTTGTCTATGGAAATGAAGTTAAAAATTGCCTTACAGTTGTCCTCATTAACGGACGTTTGCATGGATGTGGCTGAGAAGTTTGTGCACTGGCATCTCTGCTACACGGATAAAGTGCGCTGCGTACCTGACTTCAAATCCAAACTGTGCAGGTAAATTTGACATATGGGTTTTGGTTATTTTTTCAGCTGGAGGGGGGGGGGTCATCAGATTTTTTCGTCTGACAAAGGGGGGGTCATCTTTTTTTCACGAAAAATGCAGGGGGGTCTACATTTCGGAACACCGGCGACAAGATTTGCCACCCCCCCCGGCCGTAAAGACTGAACAGTCCCTTAGTGTCCTGTTTTTTGCTGATGATGTAGTCCTTATGGTACCGAATGAAAAGCAAAAGAAATAGGCTATATGTTATGCATTGCTAATGAGTATCGCTAACTATGGAAAATGTCAATTAATGAAGAGAAGCCTAATATTTTCATAGTAAATAAGAAAGTTGATACATATAAAGAATGGACGATCGGTAACCTTAAGATTAAAGAATCATTTGATTATAAACATCTAGCCTTCTGGATGTCACGTAATCGACCGTTCAGTTTTTACGGCCGGGGGGGGGGCGGCAAAATCCAGGGGGGGTTCATCGTAATTTTGGAATCCGCAAAGGGGGGGGGGGTTTCATCGCTTTTTCACTGGTAGGAAAGGGGGGGTCACCACATTTTCAAAAACATAATACCAACAATAAAGTTCACTTTATGCCATGGCTATGATCGACCCTCTTTACCGGCGGGCCGCCTTCGGCGGCCCACTACAATAAATATACATTATGTATTACCCATGACCCTCTTAACGGGCAGATGCCTTTGGCGGCCAACTCCAATTAGGTTTACTTCATGCAATGGCAATGATCCCACCCTCTTTACCGGCGGGCCGCCTGCGACGGCCAACTACAATAAATTGACTTTATGTAATACCCCACGGCAATCTTACTGTAAAATTCCCAATTGAAGCCGCGGCTTGTATTAGAAACATTTTTGAGGGACCCCTGGGATCACGCACTGAATAATGGTAATGGCCGCGCGCCTTCAGCGGCCCTGTCCAGTAAGTCTACTTTATGCAATAGCCATGATCAACCCTCTTTACCATGGACCAGCGGGCCACCTTTGGTGGCCCACTAGAATAAAGTTGACTTTACGTAATGGCCCATGACCCTCTTAACCGGAGGGCTGCCTTTTGCGAACCACTCCAATAAAGTTTACTTTATACAATGTCCATGGACATAAGTTGTCTATGGAAATGAAGTTAAAAATTGCCTTACAGTCGTCCTAATTAATAGACGTTCAATGGATGTGGCTGAGAAGTTTGTGCACTGGCATCTCTGCTACATGAATAAAGTGCGCCGCGTACCGGAGTTCAAATCCAAACCATGCGGGTAAATTTGACATATGGGTTTTGGTTATTTTTCAGGGGGGGGGGTCATCAATTTTTTTCGTCTGACAAAGGGGGGGGGGTCATCTTTTTTTCACAAAAAATGCAGGGGGGGCCTATATTTTTTTGAACACCGGCGACAAGATTTTGCCGGCCCCCCCAGGCCGTAAAAACTGAACGCTACGTAATCTCTCTGACCGTACTCATTTTATGAAATAACATCAACATTTGACAACTCATGAAAGCAATCCTTGGCAATCAATCATGCAAACATTTATAGAACTGATTATGGTTTGTCATTGTGGAATCATATTGTACTTCCTGTATTAGAATATGTGGGAGAAATATTGATACTTAGCACAACTGACATAGAAAGTCTTGAAAGAATGCAACGCTTTGTAAATTCATCCTAAAAGCATGCAGACATACAGCAAACGAAGCAATTCTTGGTGACCTTGGTTGGAATACTATGTGAAGCAGACTTAAAGTCACTGTTCGCGATCCCTGGGATCGCCGTTGTTCTAGTCTACGGAGCCTGATGGCCTTTTGTTTTCCATTGAAATTGTAATCTGCTTGGTAAATTTTCTGTGAGACAATCTGATGCCAACACAGACCTTTAATATCATGAAACTTAACAGTTTAAGGAACTCTGTGATATGGATAATTAAAGGTGGATAAAACTTTTCTGCTCCTATTGTGTTTAGTGAGCCCCTGCTTTAATAGGGGTGCAAGAAATAAACTGAAATAAATGAATACATAAATTGTGCATTCTTTCAATAGATTAATCCGAGGCAATACATGTAGAAGGTACGGCCACTACGACGATAAACTCGATGATTCACTAGTATTTTTTTTCTGTTCAGACAGACAGTTATGACCGTTAGGGCGCCAAAAAATGCGTTTGCAATAGCACCGTGCAGCATTCTAGCAAAGACAAACATGAAAAACAGGTTCATGGATAAATTGTTGTGAAGGGTGACGTGGTTTTTTTTGTGTTGTTGGATGCTTAAGCTTTATATGGTGTGTCGCGTAAAGCACTGAAGGTTTTGAACAATAAAACTCAGAAGTTCAAGGGCAATGAAAGGGCAGGCGCTGTAATTCATGCCCTCAAGTCGCTGGTTGAGGTCACCTTGATCACGATACCTACCCTACTCACTTCGACATATCGTGACACATGACAACATTTTAAATATCATGCAATTTTGCTAGGAGAACTGATGATGGTGTTTCTGTGAGAAAACCTGCTTGCTTCGAAACAATATTGATATTATATTTATACGATTGTGTAGTAGCACTAGTAGCTTTGGAAACACAGCTATCTATTGGCGGGGTAGCGCATGCGTCGCTATGCGGGTCATCAAAAGGTCAACCCGGCCACGGGGTTGACCCCGTGGCATGTTGATGACACGGATAACGACGCACGCTACCCCGCCAACAGATAGCTGCGTTTCCACAGCTATAGCACTACAGGGTTCAAAATTAACTTTTTTCCCTGGTAGTCCACTAGGGCTACCATTTTCTGAAGTTTGTAGCCCGTGACAGTGGCTGGTAGCCCATGCATATTTTAGTTTAGGGAAATGTTTTCATTAACCAGAAAATAAAACACTGTTTTTCAAGATTTTGCTCATTAAGTAAATTTGCAATGACTATTTGCAATGCAATGAAAATGAATATTTATTAGCCATAATTTTCTGTGCCTGTCATCCAAGTACACTGATATTGAAACTTTGGGTTTGGCTGCATTTTAATAGCTCATCCCAAAGAGACGGACCAGACATGGCATGTCTAGTACTGACTACATTTCATGTCCCAGGCTTTGGTAGTCTGTATGGACTACCATTTCATGGATTTTGGTAGCTCACCAAGCTAAGTAATTTATTGCGTTTCAAGGCCTTGGGCCCAAATGCAAGGAGAACATCCAGCTCTCAGTAAAGTTATCCATCACACAAATACAGACATGAAATAAATGATACAATATTTACAAAATACTCACAAAAATAAATTGAAGATTAAATTCTCATACTAATAGTTGCAGATGGCTGCTGTTTTCACAGCCATGGCTTTGTAGATATATTTACAAATATTCATTAATACCTGGGGATTATTAGAACTCATAAGCCTTTGAATTTATCATAGTTTGGATCAAGAAAGGTACATGGTGGTAAAAACTTAACTCTAATACTGTCGTAAAGTGAACAAATTAACAAAAAGTGATACTCGTCCTCAACGTCACCGGAGTTACAGATCTTACAAAATCTACGTTTCGGTTCTATTCCTTGATGACGACCAACTTCTACCTCTAGAGGGAGAGACGAGCATCGAAAACGAGCTAGTGCGTGTATAAATTTTACATTACAAGTCAAAGTTAAATACTTTTCAGGTTCAGAAGATATTAAATGTGCAGTAAGTACGTAATTTAGGTTTGCCTGTTGCATTGACTGACCAATGTTGTTTACAAATATCAACCACCCTGGAGTGAAAACAACTGAGAAAAACGTTCTTATTCCCTACTTCCTGAGCAATCCAGGCATAACCAAATCCATATGAATAAAGAATATTTTTAACTGAAGTGATCCATGTGTGCCTTCCTAGGTTATCTAGAATTCTTAGCATATTGTAAGCATGTCTTGGGAGTCTATTTGTAGGCATTTCGATAAGCTTTAGCCAGTAACTTATACATTTGCGTAAAGTATGTGAAAATATCGGCAAACGTCCACATTCCCCTATAACTGCTTCATTAGTAGTATTATTTGGAACTGCCAGTAGTCGTCTGCACCATTTTCTTTGAATTTTTTCAATACTGTCATAGTATTGGAATCCCCAGATTTCTGCACCATAAGTCAAAATTGGTATAATCATCGAATCAAATAGTCTGAAGTGAAGGCTTAAAAGAAAAACCGTCAAATTTTCTACTAGCTATTGAGAGAACATTCATTGCTTTGTTTGCTTGGCTAGCTAGGGTCGAGACTGCTTTCGACCATACATTCGTAGATGATAATAACAACCCAAGATATTTGTAATAGGGAACTACATCGATTGCAGTATTACCAAAATACCATTTCTCTAGAGGCGACTTCCTACCTGCATTACGGAAGATAACAACTTTCGTTTTGTTTAAATTAACTTTCATCTGCCAGTGCTTACAGAACTCATGCAAATGTTAATAAGGTGTTGTAAATTGGCAATCGAATCTGCAAAAATTACAACGTCATCTGCGTAAAAAAGTGCAAATAAGTCGTACATATCTTGTGTCATTTGTATTCCTATCCGCCCGGCAGAAAACAACATTGAATTGAGTTCTTCTATAAGAGTGAAAATAAGATCGGACTAAGGATACATCCTTGTCTAACACCGTTAGGGCAGTCAAAATAATCTGAAGTGACATTATTTGATCTGACACACGCTTTGACTCCACTGTACATGGACTGTAATATACGGTACATTTTGTCATTTACACCGAGATATTTCAATTTATACAACAACAAAGAATGGTTAATTGTATCAAACGCCTTTGCAAAGTCAACAAACAAGCAATAAAGTTTCCCTCTTCTGACACTGAGATATTTCTGAATAATGGCATGGAGGACAAATAAATTGTCGACTGTGCTGTGATTTTTACGGAAGCCAGCCTGGCAATCTGAGAGAAGATTCGCGTCTTCTACCCAATTTGTAATTCTCTGATTTAAAACAGCAGTGAAAATTTTACCTAATGCATTCAAAAGAGAGATTCCCCTATAATTGTTGACATCGCTTTTGCAACCTTTTTGAAGAGTGGAATAATTATTGAGATAGACCACTCATGTGGAAAAGTACCGGAGTCAAAAATGAAATTGAACAGTTCAGTTAAAAGAGGCAAATTACATCACTAGAAAACTTGTAAAACTCGTTGGGGATCCCGTCTGGTCCCGGGGCTTTACCGTCTTTTAGACTCTTCAGGCATTTCAAGACTTCTTCCTCTGTAAATCTAGAATTAAGAGATTCATTGAGGCCTGTATCGGAATTTACTGAATCATCAATATTGTTAAATTCCTCTTCAAGAGAGGTTGACAGAATATGTTCAGTTACTGTGTTATCTATGCTATTAAGTAAGAACTGAAGTGATTGTACCATGTCTGAATATCAATACTCTCATCTCGGCCACGTCTTTGATTTAGCACTGATTTCAAAGCTGACCAAAAGTCGTTCGCTCCTTTAGAGCAAGCTTCATTTAATTGGCTCCTAATACGGGCCTGGTATTCTCTTTACTTTCTCTACAAATATGTCTAAATCTGGCTTTAGCTGTCATGTAATCATTTAAAACAGCATTTGAACCAACATCTCTGAAAAGTTTTAGTTTCGCATACATGACACGTTTCGACTCAGTACACGCCCTATCAAACCATTGTGGCTGACTGCCACTATGTTTGAATGGTTTACTTTTGCAGAGACCTTCAGAGCCAGCGGACATTAGCGCTTCATTCAGCTTACCAATGGTGTCTTGAAAATTGGGCAAAGAATTTTTCGCTTTTTGCAATAATGACTGGACGCTTGCAGACATAATATTTGGCCGAAAAGAATTCTTACAATTTTCTGTCCAGCGAAAGCGGACAGATCCAGAAGTTGAAGTGGACGGATGTTTTTTATTCTGATGCAAATGAGTGTTGGCTGCCTCCAGTCTGCAAATGAGTGGAAAATGGTCAGATTCAACCCGTGGCAATACATTAAAATAAGTGACGTAACTAAACATTTCAGATGACGAAATTATATAATCGACCACGCTACAGCCATTGGATGTCACACAAGTGACATTCCCAGCTTTATCGTCGTGTAAGCGACCATTCAAAACGTGGATGTCAAAACACTTGCATAAATTTAACGTATCTCTTCCTGCTTCATTAACATGCTCGTCTTTGGAATTTCTTTCCATCTGGAAAGTATCTGGTTCATAGTCTAAAATATTGATTGGTACATTTCTGATTGAGTCATCAACGATAAAATCTGAGAGTGACCCAGTTCTGGCGTTAAAATCACCACCCAACAAAACCAGTGATTCTGGATTGAAAGAACGAAAATCAGTTATAAACGCTTCAAGTGCATCGAATTTGTCTGTCTTATCGTCCGGTTTAAAGTAACAGCAGCCATAAAGAACGTCTTTGTTGAAAGGGAAGAGCGTTTTTATTGAGATGAAGAAAATGCAATTTTCATTAGAACTCTTTATTTCCTTGACTTTGTTTGCAATATTGTGGTGAACGTAAACCGCATTTCCCCCACTCGGACGTCCTCTCTGGCTGCGTCTAAAAGCTGGAAATTTATAAGAGACATAACTATCTAAGAAGTCGACAGAGTCTGTATCGCAACAGAAAGTTTCTACCAACCCAATATGTCAAAATGTTTACAAAATGTAAGAAATTCAGAAACTGAGCGTTTAGCCTTTAAACCCCTGATATTCCAGAACAGAAATGAAATGTCAGTTTTCTTTAGGCCCTGGCCGTATCCCTATGGAGTGAGCGTGTGTGACTTCACAACTTGCCCCGTTGATTCATCGACTTTATAAATGGTCTCCTGGCCGCTAGCTGCGGTATGTATCAGTTTTATCAAAACGGACGAGCGCTTTAGAACCAACATGTTCGTCTAGCAGGATTTTACGGCGGGTCAGCAATTTGGCGCGAATATTACGGACTCTCTTCGTGAAGTCTTCGCCAATACTGATACTAGAGTTGCGTAATTTACTTGCCTTCGAAAGAATAAGGACTTTGTCTTTGAACTTTGTCAGCATTGCTATGATCGGCTTTGCTCCACGTGTTAACGGAGCGTAGTTCAAACGGTGGCACCTTTCGAACTGAATATCTTCTGAAATTTCCGGCTCATTTTTCAGCACATCTTTGACTTTCTCCTCAGCTTCTTCCCAAGTTTCATGAGCGTTTCCTTGTTCCAAGCCGTAGAACAATAAATTGTTCCTTCGACTCTGGTTCTCAAGCTTGTCTTTGTCTCGTTGGATTTGTTCATTTTCTCGTTTCAGACCTGCTATTACTTCTTTAAATTCGTCGTAAGATTTCTGTTTTGATTCGAGTTCTGAAATTCTTACTCTGTTATGGTCAGTCGACTCTCGTAATTCGTTCATTTCGTCTTCTATATTGTCCATTCGAGACTGCAATCTGTCACTATTAGTGCAAGATGCGAGGTATAATGATATTCAAATATGCAGATTACATTAATGAGCATTGTTTCGGTATTAAAATTCTATGCTAATGACCCTTAATCAATGTGGAATATTCATGTACCTCGGATCTTGCATTGTATAATCTGTCAAGTTTAGCGTTCATTTCCCTCGAATCATGGAGAAGTATATCGAGTCTTTCTACGATACCTGCGATATCATTTTTTGTAGCAGAATCTTCTCCCGAACCTGTGCTCTGATTACCGGAACGGAGATTAGGACCTGGATTTCTCTCCACATTTCCACCGATGACAAGTAGACTGAGAAGGCAAAGCTTTATAGTCAATGACAGCTTGCAATTGACCAGAGGTATCTGCAGGGCGGCCATCTTTGGGAGAGTTTGCTGACGTGTCGGGTCGCCGCCAGCAAATTTCCCGATTTTCACGCGATACTGTTCCGTGGCGATCCCCATTTCCCTGCGAGTACTTCAAACAGGTATTCTTGACGTTCAGGCAACTTCAAACACCACCAAGAAACTTTTTGAGACATTTATCTGGACAAAGTTACGGAGCTGACTGTTACACGTCTGCACTGTGCGACGCTCCCATTGTTCCATCCGATTTTGGTAGCCCCAGAGAAAAGTTGGTAGTCTGTGGACGCGGGACTACCGCTAATTTCGAGCCCTGCACTAGCAGTGTTTGTAAGAGATATGTGCACTGCCAATATGATGATAAGAAGAGTGGGATCCAAAATTGCTGAAGTTACTTGACATGATGGGATAATTATATATTACCCCCCCCCTCCCGTATTTCGAATGAGTGTGTCTGTGCCGTGAACGTGTGAATCCTGGAGTAGCGGACGTATTCCAGGTTCCCTCCGAGCCGTAGGCGAGGTGGGGGGGGGGGGGGTAGAGCTGCTACAATGCAATAATATCATACAACGACGATATGTCAGTATAGTGTCAATAAATTGCTAATTTGCATATTCAATAAACTTTCATAATTAATGTGATACGTCTAGAAATGCTCCATCAAATCTGATGAAACGTGAACAGATCTATCTCTTCCAGTAGTGTAAAGGCGTGTAAAGATATGTTGCAGTATCATCATGATGTCAATTATTTGCATATTTTAATATTTAATCTTTTCGTAATTAGGCTGATATGACAAAAAATATTTCAACAAATCTTATGAAACTTGGTACAAATTTTGAGCTCACGTTACTTTACAGTGAATAAAGAAATATATCTGTGTCATGTTAATAAAATTTTAATTTGCGTATTCAGTGAACTTTCTTGAATGGAGTGATATGTCCAGATATGCTTCATCAACTTTGATGAAACATGGTACAGATGTTGATCTCTGAGTAACTGTGTAAGGACATCAAGAAGTATCATATCAATTAATAGTTAATTTGCATATTTTAATGAACTTTCATAATTATTATGGTATGTCTAAAATCAAATTTGGTGAGATGTGGTACAGTCGTAAATTTTATAGTTGTGTAATGATGTGCAATGATATGTAACAGTATCGTGGTACAGATGTTAATATCACAGTACTGTAATACTGTGTGAAGACGTTCAGAAGCATCATGTCAATTAATTGCTTATTTGCAAATTTGATGATCTTTCATAATTATTGTATTATATCTAAAAGCGCTGAATCAAATTTGATTAAACGTGGAGCAGATGCTCATCCTCCAATAGTGGAAGGACTGCAGTATTCTCCCCTCTCCCTAGAATTTTTTATATTGGAGGCAAAAATGTGGTGCGAGGCAGGAGTGACTCGCGTAGGGGACCAGGAGTGACTCACGTAGGGAAGAGGGAGGTCTAGTGAAGAGTAGAGGTTAAAATGGTGTTATTTGGTGGCAATCTTGGGGAGTATTTCTACAGATTTTTTTGGTATGAAAATTGAAAAGAAAATAAACCTGAGACAGTATTCCAAAACTTTTATTGATTTCAATGAAGATTACAATTTTGAAAACAAAAAAAAAATAGCAACAGACATATTCACCGATGTCCGATCATAACATTCGCGTGTTCTCAGCCTGATGCACGCCTTGGCCGAGCCTAAAATAGATCATTAAGCTTTGGGAGGGAATACACAAGCAAAACCTCCTAGAAAAACTTCAGTATACTAGTACCCTGCTGTCCTGGCAGCTGTCCTGGGTTACTCCCACGTTCTTCTTGGCATGTTTACTCAACTAAGTCTGTTAGCTAACATTACGGCCTGTGTCACGCAAATATGGCTGCTATCGATGAGTAGCCCCACAGTCACCTGTGGTCATTTGTACATATGCCTGAGAAGAAGACATACAGGCATATGTACATACTTCTATGGGGCGCATATGACGCAGAGCGGAATAGACCACAGGTGACTGTGGTAGCCGATTGGCTTATGATCTCGGATGACATCACAGACGCGAGATTAGCAAGATCGATGAGAAAAACGTTTGCAGTCTGCATGGCCATGGAAATCCGGTCACGACATGCGACCTGCGACTTCAAAACTGCGACCTGCGTCCTGCGAGTTTGAAACATGCGACCTGCGACTTCGGCATTTAGACCTAGGTGTAACCTGCGACTTCACAACAGCGACCTGCGTCCTTCGTGTTTGTCAAACTGCGACCTGCGACTTAACAACTGCGACATGCGACAACAACACGTAACGTTTCATGGTGTTTTCCTCAGTATTAGATTGGAGGCGTCTTGCGTGAACTTTAATCCTTTGAGCGCCAAAGTCTATTTTTGTCCCCTTTATATAATAAACCCCTGTCAATTTTTCTCCAATTTTTGCAAAAATTTTGGGAAAAACCTGTAGCCAATGAAATGTGATGTCAATTTGGTCCAAAATTATCAAAAAATTACAGAACATTCATACAATTGGTAAAATTTTGCACTAAAATTTTGGTGGGAGAAAATTACAGCGCTCAAAGGGTAAAACGTGGAAAGGAGATTTAACGTTCAACATCTATCAATTAATAAGCCATTGCTTTCGCTTCGGTAAATCGTTCACCAAGTCTGGCAAAAGTCATTCATGTACACACCAGTTCACTCATTTCATCTGGAGAGACAATTTTATGACGGAAATGTTGACAGTCCGTGTTAATGCATGGAAAATAATATGCTACGTGATAGGCATTTATATGTTTATATTATAATTTCAAATTATTTTAGATATTCTTCGTCTGCCTTACCTCGCTTCTTTCCTTATGTTATCGACAAACCTTTTGATTTTTAGATATCTCTGGTATTTATCCTCATTTCATTGTGGTATAACCATCTAGCTGTCTGTTTAATTAATCAGTTGTCCCCCCCCCTTGTATAATAACTGAGTTTGCAAACATTAGAATTTTCAGTTATTGTCGTTCATTTTCTAACATTTCCAGTTTTGTTCCAATTCTCCGGTGATTGATCATCGGATATTGCCATCTTTTCGTCTAATTTCATTTTACTTTTTCGTTAAAAAATCGAATTGTACAGTTGAAAAATAAAAATATTCTTACTGGTTTACGGACTACATTTGTCTACACAAATAACATATGCAAAGTAAAGCAGTTAAAATCATACTGATATTGAAAGAAGTGCAATCCAAACATAATTGCTACCCATGAATAGCCAGTGACTGACTTTCTTTATAGATAACGCGAGCTAAACCGTAAAACAGGACATCATGAAACCCTCGACTCCTACAATCCTATTTTCAGTGTTTAAGCCCAATATGTACATACTATAATATGTACATATTATTTTGTGTGTGTATATATATTTTTAATTAGATCATGTGGACAGAAAAGTTCCAGAAACTAACTCTGATGTAGACGTTTAAAAGCCTATTGCTATTGCATTATTTCAGATCAGTTTGCCTTTCGTAAGAAGGAAAATAAATTTGTGCTCTTCGTTTGTGGAATTCTCTACCGTCACACCTTCGTGCACTTCTATCGCTGGTTGAATTCTTTTGCGTAGGCCAGCGGTGCAAAAATTATGCTCTGGTCGCGAGAATGCGGTAAACCGGCTGATTTAATAAGTGAGCTATGGCCAGTAGTTGGTAAAAATGCACGTTTCACATTGTTGAAGCTATCGTGCTATGGGCATTTGTATGCCATTGTACATTATAGAACCAAAACGTGTAGGACAAACGTGCATGACTAAACACTGTAAAAGTCTGCACGTTAGACATTTTAGACACGTTAGGTCCGTACACGTTAGGTTTGCACGATACACGATAGGTTAGCATGATTGGCATGGTAGATTTTGACCGATGTTGAAAACCTGATGATAGAAATTGGAGTCATGTGGAGAACCTAAAATGACATACACGTTAGACATTTTAGACACGTTAGCTCCGTACACGTTAGGTTTGCACGATACACGATAGGTTTGCATGATTGGCATGATAAAATTGGAGTCATGTGGAGAACCTAAAATGACATACACGTTAGACATTTTAGACACGATAGGTTTGCACGATTGGCATAATAGAGTTAGACCTTACCGTGTTTGTAGGCCATCACGTGAATCTTGAGACATATCGTATAAGGTGCCGACCTAAGATTTACGGAGCTAACGTGTCTAAAATGTCTAACGTGTATGTCATTTTAGGTTGTCCACGAGTCAAAATCTATCATGCCAATCGTGCAAACTTATCGTGTAACGTGCTGACCACGTTAGGTTTGCACGATACACGATAGGTTTGCACGATTGGCATTATAGATTTTGACTCATGTTGAGAACCTAAAATGACATACACGTTAGACATTTTAGACACGTTAGGTCCGTACACGTTAGGTTTGCACGATACACGATAGGTTTGCACGATTGGCATGATAGATTTTGACTCATGTGGAGAACCTAAAATGACATACACGTTAGACATTTTAGACACGTTAGGTCCGTACACGTTAGGTATGCACGATACACGATAGGTTTGCACGATTGGCATGATAGATTTTGACTCATGTGGAGAAACTAAAATGACATACACGTTAGACATTTTAGACACGTTAGGTCCGTACACGTTAGGTGTGCACGATACACGATAGGTTTGCACGATTGGCATGATAGATTTTGACTCATGTGGAGAACCTAAAATGACATACACATTAGACATTTTAGACACGTTAGGTCCGTACACGTTAGGTTTTTACGATACACGATATGTTTGCACGATTGGTATGATAGATTTTGACCATGTTGACAGCCTAAAATGACATACACCTTAGACATTGTGTCTATAGACGTCAAAAGTGTACGTCATTTTAGGGTTCAAGATAAGTAGAATTGTATCATGGCAATCATGAGACATATCGTATAACGTGCCGACCTAACGTTGACAGAGCTAACGTGTCTAAAATGTCAAACGTGTATGTCCAATGAGGGTCTCAAAATGAGTCAAGAGCTATCATGGCAATCATGCAAACCTATCGTGTATCGTGCATACCTAACGTGTACGGATCTAACGTGTCTAAAATGTCTAACGTGTATGTCATTTTAGGGTCTCCAGATAAGTTGAATGGTACAGTCATGATATACACGTTAGACATTTTGGACACGTTAGGTCCGTACACGTTAGGTCTGCACGATACACGATAGGTTTGCACGATTGCCATGATAGATTTTGACCCATGTTGTGAACCTAAAATGACATGCACGTTTGACATTTTAGACACTTTAGGTCCGTACACGTTAGGTCTGCACGATACACGATAGGTTTGCACGATTGGCATGATAGAGTTAGACCTTACCGTGTTTGTAGGCCATCACGTGAATCTTGAGACATATCGTATAAGGTGCCGACCTAAGATTTACGGAGCTAACGTGTCTAAAATGTCTAACGTGTATGTCATTTTAGGTTGTCCACGAGTCAAAATCTATCATGCCAATCGTGCAAACTTATCGTGTAACGTGCTGACCCAACGTGTACGGACCTAACGTGTCTAAAATGTCTAACGTGTATGTCCAGATAAGTCGAATGGTATGGGTACCATATGTCAATCGTACAGTCATGATATACACGTTAGACACTTTAGACACGATAGGTGCATACATGTTGGGCGTGCACGATACACGATAGGTTTGCACGATTGGCATGATAGAATAGGACTTATTTGTACGCCCTAAAATGCTATACATGTTAGACATAGGTTCTTTAACGTTAGGTCTGCACGATACACGATAGGTTTGCACGTTTGGCATTTTAGGCACGTCAGTTCCGACCTGACATACACGTTAGACATTTTAGAAACGATAGGTGCGGATATGTTGGGTCTGCACGATACACGATAGGTTTGCAAGTTTGGCTTTTTTGGTCACGTTAGTTCCGACCTAACATGTCAAACATGCACTACTAAAATGTAAAAATGTCGAAAATGAAAAATCCCGACTTCTGGCCATGGATGTTTTAATACAGTGCAATGGTGTCCCTCTTGTGTTTCAGGCTCGTGTTCAGAGCAATGGTGCGAACAAATCAAGACTGATGTCGCAGTTTGACAAACACGCAGGACGCAGGTCGCTGTTGTGAAGTCGCAGGTTACACCTTGGTCTAAGGGACCGTTCAGTTTTTACGGCCGGGGGGCGGGAAAATCCAGGGGGGGTCATCGTAATTTTGGAATCCGCAAAGGGGGGGGGGTCATCACTTTTTCACTGGTATAAAAGGGGGGGGGTCACCACATTTTCAAAAACATAATACCAACAATAAAGTTCACTTTATGCCATGGCCATGATCGACCCTCTTTACTGGCGGCCGCCTTCGGCGGCCCACTACAATAAATATACATTATGTACTACCCATGACCCTCTTAACGGGCAGACGCCTTTGGCAGCCCACTCCAATTAGGTTTACTTCATGCAATGGCCATGATCGACCCTCTTTACCGGCGGGCCACCTGCGGCGGCCCACTACAATAAAATGACTTTATGTAATACCCCACGGCAATCTTACCATAAAATTCCAATTGAAGCCGCGGCTTGTATCAGAAACATTTTTGAGGGACCCCTGGGATCACGCACTGAATAATGGTAATGGCCGCGCGCCTTCAGCGGCCCTGTCCAGTAAAGTCTACTTTATGCAATAGCCATGATCAACCCTCTTTACCGGCGTGCCACCTTTGGTGGCCCACTAGAATAAAGTTGACTTTACGTAATGGCCCATGACCCTCTTAACCGGAGGGCTGCCTTTGGCGAACCACTCCAATAAAGTTTACTTAATACAATGTCCATGGACATGAGTTGTCTATGGAAATGAAGTTAAAAATTGCCTTACAGTCGTCCTAATTAACAGACGTTTGCATGGATGTGGCTGAGAAGTTTGTGCACTGGCATCTCTGCTATACGGATAAAGTGCGCTGCGTACCGGAGTTCAAATCCAAACCATGCGGGTAAATTTGACATATGGGTTTTGGTTATTTTTCAGGGGGGGGGGGGGTCATCAATTTTTTTTCGTCTGACAAAGGGGGGGGTCATCTTTTTTCACAAAAAATGCAGGGGGTCTATATGTTTTTGAACACCGGCGACAAGATTTTGCCGCCCCCCCCCCGCCGTAAAAACTGAACGCACCCTAAATGCCGAAGTCGCAGGTCGTATGTTTTAAACTCGCAGGTCGCAGTTCTGAAGTCGCAGGTCGCATGTCGCATGTTGTTACCGGATTTCCATAGCATGGCGGCCCAGACAGGACGTATTGAGTTTTTCCTCACTGTTTCCTCTATACAGTTTCTCTCATTTTCTTCGTGTTCTGACTGATCGGAGTACATGAAGTAAATGATTATATGACCTAACCCAGCCTCTTGGCTATTTTTTTTTATTTTACACCCTATTACAAGGACGTTTATCTCTCATACACGCATCTTGTAATTAAAGTCAACACAACTAATTATGCTAATCCGTGGACTTATCAGGGATTTTATGGGTTAGTCAACATTGCGAAAGATAGGAAAAGTTACTTTTTCATTTACATCTCTATCTTTCGCAATTGTCCTTTCGTCCTTGCAATGGAGTGTAAAATAATTAAAGAGTCATCTATTTTATTTTCTCCGATCAGTCAGAGCTAAGGGTATGGTAAGCAATAATCATCTAGAATTTATGATTATGATCATGTCATGTAATAAACTTGTTTCTCGACTGTCTAAGATTATACAACCCATACCCGTGTCTAGTGTGCGCCTATTACTTTACCCTAGCTATCTCTGTGTAGTATTTCAAAGAAAACAGTCCATATCTGTGAATTGCTCTCCCTATATATAGCTTATGCCCTTCATTAATCTGTTCTGCCGATCACCAGCGTAGGGACTTATCGCCCTGACCAAATAACTTACAGCTCATAGTCCGTCTACGCATGGCCCGTCTACTACTTATGAGCGCTGGGCGCGATATGCAAATGTAAGCCTTATGTCGTGTGCAAGATCGAGTCAACCCCCCCCCCCCCCCCGAACATGTTCCTGGTCATTTCCGAAATTCGCAACGCCCGCCATACGATAATAGTATTTTTTACTATCATTAACCAATCAGCGGCCAGTGCACCATCAGTAAAAAATTTGACACCACAGCTCCAGAGAGAGAGAGAGAGAGAGAGAGAGAGAGAGAGAGAGAGAGAGAGAGCGTTTGTTTAAACCCTATCCGTGGAAGGTTGAACTTTTGATAACCGCAGACGCAGCCTACCTGTCACAGATACCTGTACCCCTCCCCAGTACTAGTACCACTCTACTCTGATACTCAGACAACCTCACCTATGCGTAATTGGTTTATGGGTCAAGTAGTAGAGTTCTTAGAGTTCTCTCATTGGCTGATGTCGACAGAGCTCAGTAGGGCTAGCTTATTGGTAAAAGTCTTGTCTTCCGCGGTATACGTATTTGTAAGAGATTGTGACAGAATTTGGGACTGCAGAAACTGTTTTGTCAGACAAGTTACTTCGATACTTTTTTGTGACGGACTTTACTGTCGCTCGGAGGGAACGTGGTGAACAATTCACGAAAGTTGTGAAAAACAGTTATGGGCAACACCGTGCGCTAGCCTGAGAGTGCGACCCGATACAGAGGGCTGTCGAGAAAACTACTTTCTCTCGTAGAAGTCGAAGTCCCGCGGAATACAGGTCTTTCTTCTACCAGTTTCTGACCATCAACATCGCGACGAAGATAGAAACACTGATCAGTTAAACCAGGAAATATCGCTTGAGACATTTCCCACGGTAGGTTGAGTATATACTAACCAAGACTTACGTGCGCACAATACTACGGGAAAGCGGCATCTCAACCCGTCCGTTTCGACCACGCCCCAAGCGCTTGTCATTTTGTGTCAGAGTTTGGCACACACATATTTCTTGACTCTAACGTTCAAATTGTTTTACTTTGACACTCAACAACAAAGAAAATGTCTATTGCCACACCTTCATTAAATGCCAAATGTTACTAAATTAAAAGCCAGCAGAGAACGTGTACCTCTTGCAAAAGTGACAGCTGCAGTATTTTTTTTCGACAATCGTGTAAACTGCGCAGTCTTGTGGTCAACCCATGCTGCCTCCATATCCATGGTCAAACCACAACGGAGGTTTGGCCATTAACATCACGGGTGGTTATTTGCAAGGATAAGTAATTTTTCGACTGGGAATATTGAAATAAATGCAAAAATTGAAGCTAGTCTTTATGAAAATGGCCAAAAGTACATGTGTACTAGTATATAGAACCCAGATGCGAAACTCAAGGCGCACTTCTAATTCGTTAATTGTTAGTTGTGACCGACTACTGCTCGTCACTGACAGTTTCGATGGCTTCCTCCGACTGTATAACTATCTAGTGATACTCATTGTCGCCCACTGCAACAGGGAGAGTTACTGGTCTTGCAAAACATGTACGCGAATGTTTTTTACTATCGTTGCTGCCAGTCGAAATTTATTTGCCCTTTGTACACGTGTTCCTTTCACGCCTCATATATCACCTATCTGAAAAGTCGAGTATCAATGTTTTGCGAAATATCAATGTCGGAGCTCCGTACGATGACTGCTGTTTGCCTTTCTTGGCACGTACGTTCTTTTCAGTATATACTGTGCATTCTTTGTGTAGATTACGCAAGGACAAATAAAAGGTGCGACGAAAGGCCTTTGGTCTCTTTTTCTGTTCAGACAGGTAGGACCGATGACATAGTGCATCTACAATTTGCATTGCAAGGGCGCAATCTCCTAGCAATTCTTATAGCAAAGACAAAACATGAAAACATGCCATGTGTCTTTGGATAAATTGTGGCATTTCGGTCGGTGTTACTTTGTGTTGAACACTAAACCACGGTCTACTCCTCCGGTGGGGTAGAATTAGCTGTGGGTCCATAGCTACGCCTTTTACCCTCCACCACAAAAGTCGTAAACGTCAAAATGAGCCCGTAAAAGGCAGGAATACAGTGTGAAAACACTACAGCTATGGGCCCACAGATAGGGTAGAGTAACCGTGGCTAAGGCCAAGAAAAAAAGTTTGTTTCTCGTCGTCGAACGCGTCAACTCAGACCCACCGCGTCATCCTTGTTTTCTGTTCATTAGGAAATAAAATGAAAAACAACTCAAAAATACGCGACGATAGTGCATAACATTGTATAAAAGAGAACTGTAAACAAAATAATGACACTAACAAAATTAGTAACATTCCATTCATAACTGTACTCATACGTCATTGTTATATTAAGCTGTGAAAACTGTATTGCTGCGCTAAAAGGCAAACCACAGAACAGTTGCTATGCAAAAATACTAAAGTAACACTGCTGTGCATTTATCTCTGCGTACATTCCTATGTTGTTTTCAAGTATTTTTCGCGTTCTTGTTGGTTGAAGAATAAAAAAGAGAGAATATCGCGTCACCGCATCTTTTATGCAATTTATGTAGGATGAGAAACAACTTTTAATTTTTATTGGCCTAAACTTTTGGCTGAACAAGAAATACAAACAAGTCTTTTTAGCTAGCATCCTTTTTAGCCAATTTAAGATGCCGCCAGTTTAAACTTTTCTCCATATTTACTATGGTCAAGATGTCTTTTCAGTTAAATCACAGTCACCTGTGGTCTATTCCGCTCTGCGTCTATATATGCGCCCCATAGACGTGTGTACATATGCCTGAGAAGAAGTCACGTCTATGGGGTGCATATATAGACGCAAAGCCGAATGGGCCACAGGTGACTGTGGCTAAATTAACAACCTGCTGATTGCAATGAAAATTCAAAATCGCTAAAACATGTGTATTACAGTACGTTCGTATCGAGCAATGAAACGCAAAAGTCATATGACAGACGCCGGTTGTGGTTGACCTAGATCCCGACACCCTATACTCACTTCGACATCGGCACTTTTTACAGTCACATGCTTTCTAAAATTCGTTCTGCCTGTTCTGCGCCCAGGCTACGTGCCCCGTAGACGTGTGTGTACACACGTCTACGGTCTATGGGGCACGTAGGCGCAGAGCGGATTTTTACAATACACGTGAGAACATGACTGAGACTTGATAACATATTGGCTATTAACCGGAAAACCCGGCCCGAGACGACCGATGCGCCTTGTGCCGATGATCGGAAAATTGCCCTCACATACGGCGTGCACGCTGGTTAAAACGAAGATCATCAAATTCTCGCTTCTACTGTCTATGCATGGATGAGTCGCAAATTCATGGGCGATTTTGAATTTTCCCGCCTCAAGGAAGCGCCTCCGGTAACACTAAACATTGAGCTAGCATTAGAGAACTTGAATCTTCGCTAAGGAATATGCGTGGATATTTCATCAAGAAACAGTTTTATATCAATGCACAATGACATTGACATTTTCGCCTCATTATGTAATAACCCAGCGGTAGTATACCATTATCCACAGTTCACAACATATATGCACGAGCGATAGCGAGTACATATATATTGAAATTCAGGCATGGAATGTCAAAAGGCTAAAAAAGGATTTTGCTCAAGCTGAGAGTTCACGCATGTGCCAGCCGTGGTATATCACGAATACACCACGGTACCTTTCACATCTCGGCCAATCAGATCGCTGTATTTGCACCATACTGGTATAGTACATAAACACCCAATATCGCCTGTTCCTTTTATCACTATCGGCTTGAGTGTTATTTGTTGACATGAGAAGAAGTCCAATGCCTGATGCAGCACAAATTGCTCGTGCATATATGTCGTGAACTGGTCAAAGTCTCATGTTTATCGTAATATACGAATTTTACTAATGATAGCAAAAACCTTATATTTTGAGGCTTTACTTTTATTAAATTTTGCACTTAAATATCGGATTGTTTGTGTCAACAGGTTTCATTCATAAACTATATGCAGAAGTTAACATTACGCGCGACGAATCCTCCATACCTCAATGAAATCCAAGAGGAACGACGCCGGAATTCAAAAGTCGTCGTACAGGAGGAATTTTTAAAGGTGCACTATGCTATTTTATTATCATACCAGTATATTGATGGCGCAAATACAGTGATCTGATTGGTCGAGGTGCGAAAAGAACCGTGGTATATTGGCGATATACCACGGCAGGCATACGCGCATGCGCTCAGCTTGAGGAAAAATCTGTTTTTGACGTCCCACGCTATAATTTCAATATACTGTTATGACATAATATAACGATAAATCACACCCAGCGACGGTATACCCCGAAATTTTGGCCAGTTCACTTCATATATGCACTCGCTATCGCTCGTATATTTCGTGAACTGGTCAAAATATCGTGGTATACCGTCGGTGGGTGTGCTTTATTGCTTGAACAATCGTTACCGATCTAACACTATCCTATGCTTTAAATTTCTCCTGGTTTGGTTCACGCTCGATCGTCTTATAGCACATAGAGAGGCCGCTATTTTGTTTGTTGACACTGAGAGTTGCCATATCAACAGGTGTCACATGTGCAACGTCAGGCCGTAGGGCAGTCTATATGCACCCCCCCCCCCCCTCCCAGGATAACAAACCTGTATTTTTCAGAAGCCTTCAGAGAAAGACGCTTATTAATTCATCCACTCACCAGCTCAAATTCGAAAACCACTTGTTCAGTATAATTTACGTGGTTTGAATAAAATGAAAACATTGATTTTTCAGAGTACAGGGCGGCTCATTTATATTCATGACCATTAATATTCATGAAAAAATTCTAACTTTTACATGCTTGTATGTTTTCTGCCTTACAAATAATAAATCCATTCCACTGTACGTTCGAGGTATTTTTTCAGGTTTAACTGAAGTACCCGGAAAGAAAAAATCTTTAGTAGTTATAAAGGAATGTTTTGAAGCTTCTGAAGGATAGTGTACTTCTTTGTCATGTTTTTACTGTGCTTATATCATCTCTCACCACTATGAAGTTTGGATTACCATAGCGCTGTACCAGTTACCTGTTTTTCTAATGATCTAGGTGGTTTTTTTAAGCGCAGACTGAGTAGAGCAGCCTGCCATCTTGGCAGCATTTTAGATTGGGTAAATTCACTAACAGAGAGGTTTGTTGCTACGGACAAGTAACTTTTAGCTTATTGACCTGAAAAATAAGTCAGTGTTCATTGAAAATTCAAAGACTGGATCCGTTGACGCCAAAGCTTGCTTGTGAATTTCATTGCATCGTAGATACAGACAGTGGAGTCCCTCCCCCCTACTGTCTATGATTGCATGCAGACTCACTGATCTGAAAATTGAGGAGTACGGTTTAGTAAAAGTCCCATTTTTGTGTTAGTTTTCGCTACCGGACTTTATTTTCATAGTGTTATAAACATTCATACAAAGCACAAAAACTTAAGTTTGTCTCCTGTTTTCGATCGTACAGAGATATTGTGTGACACGGAAACTTTTCTCTTTTGAACGTAAGCTCACGGTCCATCGATGAGTCTATCATAGAGGAACCGGGGTACACTCAACCAGCTACACAGCTTTCCGTATGCAAATTCAGTGTACGATAATGAACCGGTGGTATCGTTTAATTAATTAAACAGCATTTATTGAAAGCGATAGTGCTATTGTTTTCATCCGCCAATTCTATGAAAAACCTTATGCTGATGCCCACAATGACATCAAATCAAATGGCTATTAGCCTATTTATTGTTTAAGCAAATGCAGTTGACTCCAATTCATGTGTGGTTTTTTCAACTCAAAAGTGCTTTCATTTAAGTCGAATGCAGCATGCAGTTGACCCAAGTCTTTGTGACTGTGATATCTCAAATAAAGGATTTCGACTCTAAACCGTTTGACTTTTGTTTATTACCGAAAAGTCCTCATATATCCTCTCCAACTTTTGTACACACATTACCAACTGGCTAACACAGGGGACTTAGGGATCTGGTTGTTGTTGTTGTTGTTGTTTGTATTGTTGTCTTATGTTTATTAGTCGTGTTGTTGTTGTTGTTTTTTTCACCAATAAAATTCAACGAACATAAATGTTTTGTTGTTGTCGTTTCAAACGTAATGAAGGTGTCATAAAAATAGTATATGAAGTGAATGAACTTTGGCATAGAGTTACATCGAGTCAAATAATGATAGAGTCCTTGTAGCGTTTCTTATGACCTCTACATTACGTTTGAAGCAACAAAACAACAGTTATGTTCATTGAATTTTATTGTTCAACAAAAAAACAACAACAAAACGACAAATAAACATAAACAACAATACAAACAAAAACTACAACAAGACCTTTGGGTCCCCTGTGCTTGCTAATCGGCTATCCGTGTCAGCGGTTTAAAGGGACAAAGTCGGCCATTTTTCATAAATTTTGTTTGGTGCAAGATACTTCTTTAATTGTTTGACATGTTGAAAGATACTGAATAAATGGGTGACCATGCGTTTATTCGACCCCGGTTTTAGACAAATTAAATGAAAGCATCGCGAAAATGAATTAATGGTCATGACAATTAATTCATAATTCATTCTCGCATTGGTTTCAAGTATCGTGTCTAAAACCGTGGTCGAATATATGCATGGTCACCCATTTATTCAGTATCTTTCAACATGTCAAACAATATAAGTAGTATCTCGTATCAAGCAAAATTCATGAAAAATGGCTGACTTTGTCCCTTTATTTAAGTCAACGGCACGGCTGTCCCGCACCTAGTCAAATAAGACGTCAGTATGTGCTCCACGAGAGCTGCGTTGAGGTTGGCTCAAAGCGAACACCTTCCACTCAGAATGTTAGGAGCTAATTTTGGCCCTGATTATGAGCCTAAATATATTCTATGTTTAAGGTCTCCATAGCCCCATCAACATTGATCATCGATATTTGTCTGATTCACTTCCATCCACGGCCCGTAGATTTGTGAAAAACAACATTCCAAGATGAAGTTACTTCCTACTTTGTTCGAAATTCAGGTTGTGAATAACAGCAGCCAGTAAATGTTTTTTCCGTCTCCATGTACACATTCGCTGAATGAAATCGAGCACGCACGTTATGTTCATCGCTGGTCGCCATGTTGCTGGATCGTTGCGTGCAGCAATGGATGTAGACGTCCATGTAGACTTCACTGAACTTTACTCCGATTTGTAATCCCCGACTTCACACGGGTTTTTTTTCACCTCTGCGTTTACGCACGGCTTTACGTTTGCGCTATTGTGCAGCATCTCGGAAGCTGTTATCCAATTGGTTGGCTGAATCTTACCGTTATCACGGAATTATATACAATAGACTCCCTAAGTTGCTGTGAATAGTGAGAATCGACCAATTAGATATAATCTCTCGAGCCAGTTGCACATCAGCAGAAAGGTTTAGAGTCCGCGGTAAAAATTAGGATACTAGGTCGGGTAACCGGAACCAAACATTTCTTCACCGTGTGACTGATGTAAAATTACACTCTGACTCAGACTTCAAAACTTGACTATGAATAAACCAACCTCTTCATTACTTATGATATATAAATCTGCACTTCCGGAAAGGTCGCAGGATTAATCCAGCTTAAAACCTGTAATGAGGCCTGTAATTACCGGCCAATCTCACTTCTCCCTATTTTAGTAAAGTTTTTGAAAAAGCTGTCTTTCCCCACATTTATAATCACGTGCAGAATGCACTGGCCGACAATCAGCACGGATTTGTTAGGGGGCGCTCCACTGTCACCAACCTTGTTTCTTACACAGACCATTTATCCAGAGTTATTAATGATCGTGGCCAAGTTGATTCTATTTACCTTGATTTCAGTAAAGCCTTTGACTCAGTCAATCATAGACTTCTACTGCATAAACTCTCCCACTTTGGCATTCATAGTAACATTTTGAATTGGTTCTACTCATATCTTAGTAATAGAGTGCAGCGTGTGGTACTTAATGGGCACTTCTCCTCATGGAGTAAAGTAACTTCTGGTGTACCTCAAGGGTCTCAGTTAGGTCCGCTTCTATTTGTTCTCTATGTTAATGATATTAGTTCTTCAGTTTCAAGTTTCATGTCATTGTATGCAGATGACTCAAAATTGTATAGGCAAATTTCTAACAACTCGGACTGCAGTTCTCTCCAACAAGACCTTAACCACATTGAGAGATGGTGCACGACATGGAAACTAAAACTGAATTTTAAAAAATGTATGGTTATTTCCTTTACGAACAAGAAAACTCACATTATGTATGATTATAGTATTAATGGTGACAATTTATGCAGAGTAACATCACTTAAAGACCTTGGTGTTCTTCTCACCCAAAATCTAAACTACTCTGCGAACATTAATACAATTACTGTAAAAGCTTTCAAGCTGCTAGGTTTTATAAAACGTAACTCACGTAATTTTAGCAATGTCAACACCCTCCAAACCCTGTATATAACACTTGTCCGGAGCCAGCTTGAGTATGCCAGTCAAGTATGGTCTCCACACCAGCTGATCTCATTCACCGTCTCGAAAGAGTTCAGTGTAAATTTCTCAAATACTTGTGCGGTAAAACTGGCATAACCTACTCATCTGGCTACTACAACACACAACTCTGTATCTTCTTCAAAATCCCATCTCTACAAGAGCGTAGGAGTTTTATGGATGCCACCTTCTTTTACAAATGTATGTTCTCTTTTATAACAGCTCCGAAATTCTAGAGCGTATCTGTCTGCATGTGCCTTCTCGCACTCTGCGCTCAAAACAACATTTTAAACCTAATGTATCAAGAGTCATTGCTCATTCCTCAGCATTTTTACAGAGAGCTATGAAAAATTTGAATAGTATTTTAAACAATGAGACTTTGATATTTTTAATTGTAACTATGGGCAATTTCGCAGATTTTTATTTAATAATGTTTATTCTTTTTAGATCTGTATTTTTTACCAATGATTGTTTTTTTAACTGTGTTGTTACTGTCTTTGTTTCATTGTTGTGCTCTTTGTTAGTTTCTTTTTCTTTTGCAGGAACTGTAATTGGACGAAAGCCCGTTGTTCCCAGCCAGTAAATAAATAAACCGTTGCATTGAAGGGGATAAATTGCCTACTGTTTCCGAATTAACATTTCAACAAGATTAAAGACTAGTGCATTCTGTATTTCTTTCGTGAACAAAAGCCATGATACCAACTGAGCCCGTGCGTTTTTAAGAAAGTGTTTTAACTGGGGGCAAATCGTTGATTACAGGTTTTTTATTAGTAATTAAATATTAGTGTTTGAAGGGCTACTTGGATATCAGAAAAAAACCCCACCACATCAACTTGTCCTCAGTAATTTCATTTCTACAGAGTACAAAGGCATTTCCCAGGAATTCTAAGTTAGTTGTCGAGGGACTTTTTCCTTCGTTAGGTGTTAATTTGTATCCGTCGGCCTGATAACTACGGTTTTGCTTTTAAAATGATTTGTAAACGTGGCTGTCACGGTCCGGGGATAGTCTCATGGTTAGGTTATACACAGGTTATCGTAACGTTGCTTGGAAAGTCGTGCGAGGCGGGCGGCCGGAGGTCGCCGTTTACTTGGAAAAGTAAACGGCGACCTGCGGCCGCCCGCCTCGAACGACTATCCAAGCAACGTTACGATAACCTGTGGTGTTATATGTGGGCGACTCTTACCGAAGTATCTCATTATTTGTTGGTTGGCTGTATTTTCTGACATGTGGATGTATGTAAAGTTCATTTTCAAAATGGAAACCTTTGATTCATGGTCAAACCGTGGCAAAGTGAACATCAGGACAAATTTCGACTTGCGCCCTCAACGTTGAAATTTTGTCAAGCTTTCAGAAAATCAATTCCTGTCATATTGATTTTCTGGCGTTTTTTGATGGGTTGCCTGGTAGCGCCCTAATTGCCACTTTTGACAGTTTGAATCCGTGGACTAATTGTGCTATTGAA
Source organism: Ptychodera flava (assembly GCF_041260155.1). NCBI lineage: Eukaryota > Metazoa > Hemichordata > Enteropneusta > Ptychoderidae > Ptychodera > Ptychodera flava. The sequence goes on along the minus strand of NC_091942.1, from coordinate 20,941,984 downwards.
TTTAGTCATTACAACTACTTTCTTGGCACGATAAAGATTTTCCAACACCGTGCATTAGCATTAGGCGTGATCGTGTCACTTTACCCTATGAAGTCGTGACACAAACGAAAGATTTGTTGCTTATTGGCAAAGGTGAGTTGAAATGTGGCCTTAATGTGCCTGATAAAGAGTTGCACTTGTGTAGCAGTCTGTTTAGTAGATATTATATATGTATGCATAATTTCTAACCTTCTGAAAATACATGTTACACACTGTCAGGGATACGTAAATGTTCAGATATATACTCGATGTTCTGACATTTTCAGACGAGGTGCTGGCCATCTGCGACGTTCACCTCTCGGCGTGTTGACGTAATCGCGATTTATTCGAATCTTTGATACTTGCAGTCTGTTAGCTCTTATAACGCTGTCAAATTTGAAAGTTTTCGAAATTTAAAGGGATTGTTCTGCACGCCCGACCTGAACAGAACGACAGCAAAGACGGTATATGTGTGTCGAACGAAAAACGACTTATCAGAGATAAAAAATTACCGTTATTGTCCGTTACGTAACCACATGTAACTTGACCGACGATGGCTTCTACGCCAAATTATATCCCCGACACCGTACTCTCAACCAAATCCCACACACTGGGGCTTTCCTCTCGAAAGGAGGAAAGACAGGGATAGGGTAAGAAAACTGTATCGCTACTTGTAACAAACATTCGCAACTTAGAGATATAGGTCCGGATGTCGGGTTCATACACTGGTAATGGCACGGAGACAGCCTCATAGAAATGGCATGATGGGAAGGTATTGATTGCGTCACTGTTGACATTCCGTCTGATTATGGAGGTATGTGTGCTCACCCCCATGGTCTGATTCACGCTGTGTTCTCGTTTTCCCAGAAGTCCTTCATGATAAAGAAATAAACTGGGCGTGGATGCCACAAATTTCTCAAGTGATATTTCACTTTTCATTGAACAAATTTCGTCCGATGACGCACTAAATCCACCCCTCCAGGACAATCCATTTGGAACTATGTCACCCTCCTCCGGTCCTTTCTGTAAAACTCATGGAAGTAGCCTCAACCTGCATGGTCGACCCTAAACCCGATTATTTCTTTCGGGTTGAACGACTGAATCCACGCCTACTGTAAATAAAAGCCATGAAGACACCATAAAAGACAGGAGAAATCTTACACCAAAGTAAATTCTTATACAAATTTGACGAGCTCATCCTGTTTTGAGGGTGTGCACTTGAAATTGAACTTTTTCTGAATATCATGAAGTGTCATGCATGTGATGCCTATGTTTCCTGTCTGTCTCCATGGCATGCTTATGAATACTGTGTGATTTCGTCGATTGTACACATATCTGGTCGGGTAATTATCAGAAACTAAAGCTGACAATAACAGGAAATGATCTCGGGTCCTAGTGGAAAGACTTCTATAGAGAATAGGGTGATATAAGACAGAAACCGACACAAATTAGGCGACCCTATAGCTTATACCATAGACAGTGGAGGGGGGAAGACCACTGTCTATGGCCTATACTTGTTATTGTATTTGTGACAAACACTCGTAATCTGCTTAAATATGCACTGTTATCGCATTGTCGTCTGCTCTGCAGACAGGTCTGTTTGGTTTTATCGCGGACATTTTTCAAAAATTGTTTTAAATGCCTTTTGATTTTTGCGTCATAATGACATTAAATGTTCAAATAGACTTTGATTCCCTCTGTCAGCGTCATTCTCACCAAGCAAACATGTGATCGCAGATTGGCGCGTGGCCGAGCGAGGCGGAGGATTCTTTCGGGTACTTCATGCGATTTAGGGGCCCGGCTTGGAGGTTGCAATTGCCTACAGGTAGGCTACAATGACATGTCCGTGTTAAACTTAAAACGATTAAAATCTTCGTCCCGCAAACCTCAAAACACCACTTTTAGCTTAGCACGAAGTGTGCATTTTGCAGCATCTTGAGGCACCCCTAAACTGTCATTCAAATCAATAACATTTTCGTGTTTGAACCAACTTCATCGTCGATATCAAATAATTAATCATTTAAATACTCGCAATCGCAGTTGTCAATCTGGTTACCAAGTCAGTATTTTTTTTCCGAGAGCCGCCATCAAACCACTGTTTCCAGTACAATAGAATACGTTATACAGAGGGGCTGTGATAGTCCTTGTACTGCCGCGCCGTTAGGCCATTGGGTCAACAAGCTTGTTTCAGAAACTATTTTTCTTTGTTTGGTTGTTACATAATGTTATGTTGTCAGGTGCGTTAGCACTCACCACGAGAAACCGGAAGTCCACACACTGTGAGTTGAGTCAGTCATTAGCGCCTGAAGGGACGCGTAGCCGTTGCCGGTCGATCGCGATGTAAAATCAGGTATCTACGAATTCATTGACAAATGGACAGGAGGTAAAAGTGGCTCAAACCTTCTATGCTCGCAGTTGGTTGAGTTCTTGAGATAGGCGGTGACTGGCTTTGCAGCTACGGTAGGTTTTTTCCCGACTCATTCCATTCCTGAATTTGTCTATTGTTTTACCCTCATCGTCTTTTCAATACCACTGTGACCAAAAGTGAGCACTTCTGACCATCTCGTTCTCTGTAAACGCTGACTCCTGTCAAGAACACCGGACAGTTATCACACGTAATATAAAAATATCGTCATTTTGCCATGGAAACGTCACATTTCATAGGTTGGAAATAATATTTGACGCGGGATGACGTCAAAGGGTCTTGGTGAAACTGAGTTCTACATTACGTAATCATTCTCTAGTGACTTAATTATACGTGACACGAGGTGTGAGTTCGCCGCACTTTCATATAATCTCACTCACGACCATGCACTCTGAAAAACGTGGTTGGTCCGAGTATGTCCTGAGCTCCGACCCACCAACTGGAGGGTCTATAAAAGTCTTAGCCTGATGAACCAGGTCGTCTTTTCCTTCGTCTGAAACGTGGCGTCGAGAGGCTGTCGCGGGTGGCGGCTACATATAAACATCCGCCAAGCAAGTCTGCACATCGTGCAATGTCCGCCAATTTTTTTTTGTCTTTAATTTGCCACAGAACTGTACCCCGCGGATCTCGCCGATTTTCCGCCAAAATCGGCAAAATAATCGCTATGAAACGGCACGTCCTGCACATGGGTTACGGTATGGAGTCTCTTGTGATTATTCACAGCGAACGCCCCATTGACGCAGAGTGGGTCGTTCGCCTCGCTTCTCTGACCACAAGCGACCGTGCAAACCGTGGGTCCACTGGCCTTAGACAGCTTCGATAACGTAACTTCAGCGCCAAACCGATCAAATTTGCTCGTTTAGGCCACGTCATTAGATATCTTTCACGACTTCTGTTCCCCGTAAATCAAACCGATGTAGGCCTACTAGCACGTCTTTTGAGAAATTTTTGAAATTTAGTATTGGCGCTTTTGTACTAAATTTTGTTTAAATTTTTTTTTGTGAATATGCAGCGCGTAATTTGGATAGGGGAAAATCAGCATTGCGGGGGTGGGTATGTTTGTTTTTCATACATATATTTTAGTTCATCTCTTTGGAGAGGGGAAAATCGGCATTGCTGGGCTGGGGTATGTTTGTTTTTCATATATATATTTTAGTTCATCTCGACAATAGATACGTTTCAAGGGGGGAAAAACGAGGAAATTTCAGCACTGCACTATGCTATAAATAAAGCCAAGTAAAAGGATGCCCACTTTTCTCCAATTTCATTGGTCAGCCATTTAACAGAATTGTATTCTAGAGTGCTTTGTTGATTCGTGTACACATACTGTGTATGACCGTACCACTAATATCGTTCCCCAAATGTGAATGATTCTAGATTCAATGACGTAAGCTTACGTAATAACTCCTACCATATGTATTCGTACTATACTTATCTGAGGAGTTTTAGAAATCTCTTGTTACGAATCGATTTATGAAGATCTGTTAAAAAATTTTTGGGATTATAACCAACAATAATCGATCGTAGGCCCTACTACCCTCTTCCGTAAACTGATCGTTCCAGTGACGTACAGCCCCGGTAGATGTTACACGAGTAAACGAACATAACAGAGGAATTTGATCACAGACTCTAGAGTGACCTGGGTCCATGATTTAATAACATCCGTTTTATGGTGATTTGATTTTTAACAAGTTAATGAGATGTAATAATAAATATGTATTTCACCATAATAAGATCAATACAAAACAATACAATACAATACAATACAATACAATACAATACAATACAATACAACACAGCAAAATTTACTACCATAGAAAATTATATCCATTGATGACAGAATTCAACAGTACTAAAAAGGAAATCAGTTGAGCACCAGTCCTTCAATAACTATTAACCGAGTCCCAGGTCCTAAAGTAAATTAAGTTAACAAATTAATGCGAACAATTCTAAAGTAAAAATATTGTAAAATTCACGGGATAAAGTTCCATCTTCTGTTGGGTTTTTTTGCAGGTAACACCATGAGGAAGTTGAAGCATATGAAGATTTTGGCAGTACTAATTCTCTTCTTCGGGGGATTTTTAACATTCTTTTATCAATACAGCATTGACCAGCGTTTCCGTGTCCTTGTGTTCTGGTGTGGTCTGGACAATATACTCCTGAACAGTGACGGCTGGCTCAACGGAACTCTGGAGCCAAGCGATGACTACGTCGTCCCGAACATTGCCCACTTCACGTGGCTCTACTGTCGCGACTTCAGCTTCATCCACCTGCTCAGTATGGTCAGCGTTTACAAGGTGATGCAGCCGGAGCGCATCCTCTTCCACACCAATTGCGAGCCGGAGGGTCGCTGGTGGAACGAGGTGAAGCTCATCCCGACGCTGGAGATCAAGTACATCGAACCGCCTGTCAGGGTGTTCGACCAGGAGCTGAACTTGAACTGGCCTGAGCACCAGTCAGACATCGCTAGAATTGAAGTGCTCCTCAAATACGGCGGTGTTTACTTTGACCCCGACATATTTGTAGTTCAACCACTGGACCCGTTACGCAAATATGACTATGTTGTCGGTCGCGAGGATGGTTACATGCTTAACAACGGTATTATCATGACAGCGGTGAACTCCACCTTTTTACGACTCTTCTACGAAAGCTACAGAAACTACAGGCGGCGCTGTTTCAACTGCAACTCCATCATTCAACAGCACAACTTGGCTGAGAAGTACTCGCACTTGATCCACATCGAAAACTACAGTATGCAGCACCCCGACAACCTCCACTGGAAGTTGCTGTTCTACGGGAAGTTCCCTTGGAAGGAGGGCCACTACACTTTCCACATCTGGATGGGCGCGTACAGGATCTGGAGCTGGATCGGAGCGCCGAGGCAGCAGGGAGGCGAATGGATCCGCGAGTTCTCGCCGGAGAACATCAAACAGTTAGACTCTTCCTTCGGTGAAATGTGCCGGTTCATCTACTATGGTAACAGCAGCATTATACCTGAAGAAGCCGAGGCACCCAAGCCATGGTGGCTTGCCGTCAGAGAGCAGATCCACGGCCAGGTGCTACCAACTCCACCCAAGGCCAAATCAAAGCCACTGAAATTCAGGAAGAAGTTCTCCAAGAAGGCTTTGCGCGAGAATTGACTGAACTCACCAGAGTTGACATGATTTGATTGCGAAGTTGGCCATTTTTCTTTCCTTTCCTTGAGGAAGATATATCCGGGACTTAAACCAGGTTATATGTATACCCGTTTGCTGGTACTTTGTCGGGATGAAATAACAGCAACACTTAAAACAAACCTTCACTTCTGGCAAAGGTAAAACCAAAATATTAAAGTTGCTCTGAAACCAGGGAGACTCAGAAACAATGAAGTTTTATAATAATCGCATTCTCTCTCGGTAAAGGTGTCATTTGAGAGTATATGTATATCATTTTTATGTACAGTGGCGATATCTTACGACAGATAAGAGTGCTGAAATGCGCTGATGAAATAATTTCTCAGCGAGATTACGTTATTACCCACCACAAAACTTATTTTAAGGAAACAATTAACGCTGCTAACAAGTACTCCCTCTATTAGTTGTTTATGCTGATGTGTGAATTGATTATTATATTGCCCGTGTAGTCGACTTTGATAGGCCACTTATCAATTCCACCCATCTCTTTGATACGTGTAGTGGCCTACAATCCCAGGTTGCCAAACAGCGCCACCTGTTCTGTGACCAAAGTATGAATACTTACGTCTTTCAAAGATTAAGTTCCGTTAGTACCCAAGCAATTTTATATTTTGAAAAGTCTCTGTTTTCATTTGGTCAAAAAATGCTGCAAACGCGGACGATTTTGCTCTATTTCGTTTTGTTCCGTTTCATTTTACGATTTAATTATGGTGTATTACATCTGAAGTACAGATTTGAAGGAAATGTATGGTGAGAACGAAAGAGAATATAACTTTCATCGCCGAGAAACTTTATTCACAAAGGTAAAGGTTTATTGATTTTTTACCTTCTATCTAACCATAGGTACCGAGAGCTGCTTTCTCATTTCGTTTGTTTTTGTATCTGCAGACGAGATACTGTGTAGAACGTAGGTTTTCACATTTAGTTGCAACTGTACAAATCTGGAGGAGTACGCCAACACGTTTGTACGATGTAGCTTGGAAAGTAATCATTTACATAGTGCAGTCAGGGTCAGTGAAGTCAAGAGAAGTGACCATGATATAGTATAGAGACTTGACGAACGAAACGTTCATTACCCACACGACTGTCCGAACACCGAGGTGTCGGCCATTATTGGTATAAAATTACGGCGTGGGAGATCACCGTGTCACGCGCCTCGGGGACACGAATTTGGACTGTCAAACTTTTACAATTTTTTTCTGATATATCACATGCGGGGGTTCATTTTAAAGCTCTTGGTGTAAGAAAACTTTTCACCGGCTTAGTATTTCGAAATTCGAAAAATGTATTTTTCTCCGTAGAGTTGATACAGGGATAGCGGTCATTTTGAATTTTGAATATCGGTAAATCTTGAGTTCTTTATTTCCCTAGTACCGAAATTTGCACGGTGACCTCTGATTTTTATTCTCGATTCTGAAAGAGAATTGTTGAAAGATTCCTTAAGGAAATATTGGGCAAAAGTTTGTCTTTCACTTTCGAGGCGCGAACCACCTCAACAGAAAATCTCACCTTTTTTTTTCTCAATCGGTTGTCCTGTAGAGTAAACTGTTTCCAGGTATTTTACTGTTTCTAATGTGTTGAATTCTGACAGACGATAAAACAGAGTGGGTAGACTGAGGATGGCTGCGTCCTCGGCTGATGGGTTGCCTAGTAACATCGTGTACCGGGCAACCAATATGAAGCCAAGGATTGTGATTTTTACACCAGTCAGTCATTTATGATGTTTTGATCACTTTAAGACAGCGCTGAAACGAGCTCGTTTTTTCTTTACTTAGAAAGTTGGAACCAATTATAGTGGTTTGTTGGCTCAGTAAGCGTGTTTTTTTTACTGGTCAAGAATTTATGACCCGAGCGTTGAGTGTGTACTCTTGACTTGTTGTTTCCAGGTAGCCGGAAGTAAATGGTATTCGTTTAAAGCCCCGTTGGCTACATGTTTTTGTGCCGCGTTATCTGTTTCGCAGAAAGAAATGGAGCTTGTTAAATTTGTGCAATGCAAGTTGTATCGGTATTGATATGGCGATATTGCGACCGTACAGTTTTCTCTTTACGTCGATGTATACATTAAAATTTTGAGACAAGTTTCTTTATGCAAGGAGAGTAACCAGCAGTTACACATCTCATAACGAGCGAAATGCAACGACAAAGCAATGATAAATGCAAGTAATGGAAGACAACGCAACTTTAAAGCCCCGTTTGCTGTAGCTTTTAGCATCAAAAATACCTTCAAATCTTCAGAGACCTGTCTTTGATTACCGTTATTAAAGCCACATTGAATATGTCACTTTATCAATCCCTGGCGATGGATTCTGTCGATTCTGAACAGCTTTTGTGTACTCGCTCGCTGCGGCCACATTTGACTCGCAAGTCGAAAAGTATTTCGTAAACGCTCTAATCGAAATACATGTAAAAAATACAGCTGACAGGGCTTTTTAACAAGTAGCGTCTTAGACTAGTTCTCTCTTTGCTGCTATGTCAAGTTTATTTTATATAAGTGTGGAACTATACTTCAAGGTTACGTACGTCCTAAAAATATAACGACATTATTGATAATTGTTTTACACATTTATGCATTTTCTTTAAAAGTATTGTATAAATAATTATACTGTCGTGGTCGCAACTATGCCTTCAGAATATGAAGCAGTACTTTTAAACTTTTCTGCTGAAAGCGTGTTTCGATGTTACTGTTTTACATTTCACATTATTTTTTTATAATCGTTATTTATTGAACATCTTAAAAACTTCTGCACTGTTAACACCGCAAAAGTTATGAGTAGTAACCGAACCATGTTTAGACTTTCACTTTTTAGCTATTCATAGCCACTGCACTGATGCTGTGTTACCTACACTGGATAAATGTCTCGGGTCAACGAACTATTCGAAATGATATGAAAGGTTTCGTCAGGGGTATTAATACAATATCGATTTGAAAACTCTCCCCATACCAGTAGGAAAAGCTACGTGAAACGAAACTGTCGAGGATGCAAGACTACCGTTGTCGCAATATGTGGTCAGTAACATTATTGAATATCTATAAAATATCCCATTGATATTCTCTTGATATTGCCGAAACCATGATTTTTTTGAATGGTTTTCATTCGTTGAGAAAGCCCAGCCGAGCATCGAGACATTTGTTCCAGTCTTTGGCTGTAGTGTTTCACTAATATGGATTTATCGTAGCTAATAGTTCAAATGTAATAAAATTTCACAACCGACGATGATATCTTTTTCGTTTCTTTTTTTTTCGTAACATCCATAAAAGTGTCAGCCGAGTGCAGACACAGACTGTCTCCAGCTATGTTTGCAAGATAATACATGATGATATGCATTATGAATGCTATAACACGATTGGAACTAATTTTGGATAATTGGATGGTGAAGTAATGCCGATTTAATCTACAAATGTAATCTCATCTGCTTTTCTTCTTACTTTACACACTTGTTTTTATGAGTACTGTAATTTGTATTATTGCAACATTCAACTATCTTGCACTTAACACTTTTGAGAAAATTAAAAAATATGAAAATCCAAAATATCCAAAATTAGTTCCAATCGCGTTTGATTAATATTTTAGGCCTATATCGATGACTTGTAAGTTGATTCGTATTATATGATTCAAGCCCCCCCCCCCTCTCTCTCTCTCTCTCTCTCTCTCTCTCTCTCTCTCTCTCTCTCTCTCTCTCTCTCTCTCTCTCTCTCTCTCTCTCTCTCTCAGGCTCATGACTACCCCACGCCGCAAAGCCCCGTGACTTAGGCCTATATTAAAAAGTAAAGTAAAGCGTTTGCTCTCGGTCTATGGATTGTTAATGTTTCATAATAGTTCACAAATTAGAGTGTTATGATCAACAGTTCCTTAAGTCACAATTTTCAATTTTGAAATCGACAGTCTAATAGTATAACGCAGGCGCACTACTATGGCGCGTAATTAAGGCCGAAACTAAGTTTTCACATTTGGTTTGAGTAACATCACCAGAAATTATATCCTTTTTTAGTTAAAAAGCTGTCTTTTTGAAGAGTACATCAGTTTTGAATTGAAACAAATTCCATCCATTTTGAGACTCCATGGGCACTCGACACGTCTCTACGCGAGGCCCCCTTGATGCAACCAGAGAAAAAAAATGCCGTCACTCCGGCATCGTGTAGCAATGTGTCAAAATGTCTGTGACCGCCCATGAGGCAATGATGTCACCCACACTGGTACAGACAGAGTCAATATTTGTACAAAATATCTTTTAGTTATTTTGCCAGGACAAACACTTACACATGTATTAGCGGAAATCAAGACCACCCTTTCACAGTCACACAGGTCCTTGCCGTCCACGATGCATGTCCCCCCATCTCCCCATACCAAACAAGTATGAATGGACTGCATGGTTTGAGGCTGAATAATCCCTCTGATCCCTGTATCTCTGGTGACGGTTGTATAAACTCCACGGTCGTCGAACTAATGCCAGATGAGATGTCGATAACGTTCTTCAGAACCAAACATGTGGCAGTACATTTTCTTGCTTCACGTTTCCAATTACAGTTTACACGGCCTTAGTTACTGCTATTGGTACTCACAATGATCATTTTTAGGAACATTTCCACCACAAAAATGTCACAGTGGTGGTACAATACATGTCAAACTTGTGCCTCTAAATAAAATTTATCTGACTGGTGCCTATTTTAGACACTCAGGACACTGTAGATAAGAGGCAAATATTGTGAGAATGAAATCAGCTCAGTCATTTTTCTGTTTTACTCCGATTCACGGAGGATATTTTTATCATTGCTGGGAGTACATGTTTGTTGAACGATAAGCCTGATTCTAGCATACATCAGGAACAATGAATTATGGTAGAAACATGCAAATATCAGGTGACCGCCGTAAGAAGTGCAAAAACAATTCAGGTAGAATGCTTAGGGATAGACATCCGGATTCTAAAACTTTATATTCTTTACGGCCACCACTTGTGGGGCTCATTTTGAAGCTTAAGAGAAAGTTAAGGTTTAACGCGGGCCGGCTTAGTTTTGTGAGAAACGGAAATTCCATTTCTCATATAAGGATGGCGGCCATTTTGAATTTGAAATACGGGTATTAAGAAGTTCGTTCCTCCCGTACCAAAATCTGCATGGTGTCCAAGAGTTGTTGGTTTTGAAAAAGAATGGCTGCAAGTTTGCTTGAGGAAAGTTTGAACAAAAGTAAAAGACATTTCATTTTCGAGGCATAAAACTACCTTAAAATTGCATCTACAATAATATGTCCACTTTTAATATTTGATTTTTTTCGATTATAAATTAATTTTGTAAGCCTGCCTGGGGTGTTTCATGATCGTCCTTTGTACGATCAAACTGTAACTTTCAAAGCTTATCGAGTGTTGACCATAAACTGAACATGCCTTACCCTAGTCATCAGTTTGTTCGCAAGTCATATTTCTGGTACAAGAGGATACTAAAAGCAGTCATGGGGGTCTTACCATACTGAAGCATATACAATGTGCCAGAACCATAACCTGTGGTCGAAAGTTGCGTATGCATGGATCGTGGGGCTTAGAGAAACAGTGTTTTGATGCAGGATTCTACAGTGAGTACGAGACTAGGAATTGTAGAGGGGCTTTCAAATCTGCGGCTTTCAGATAAATTTGTTTCTAATGGACCAAGTCAACTAACTTCCAGAATAGTACCTGTGAAGGACCTCCCCATGATAATTATTGATATTAATGTTTAGACCTGTAAAAATGTTTGTCTTTAAAGCGTTTCAACAAATTACCAGTTATTTTTTAATCAGAGTTGGAGTAATCTCTCCCACCAGGAAATGTTATGAAGTGCAACAAAATCAAGATGTATATATACTGTTAGTTTTGGTTAAGACTTCGTCTTTTACAAAATGCACATTGTGTTAAGTGTATATGACCAGGAAAAGTGTTGTGTGTATGACCGGGAAGTGTTACCTGTATATGATCAGAGAGTGTAAAGTTTATGTAATCACAAAAGGTGTGTATTTGATCAGGAAGTGTTCAGTGTATATGATCAGGAAAGGTTCAGTGTATATGATCAGGAAGTGTTAAGGAACAATGATGTGTATACAGTCCGGAAAATTGTTGCATGTATATGAGCAGGAAAATTGTTGTGTATGATCAGGAAGATAAGCAAAAGTGCTCAGTGTATATGCTCGGGAAATAGCATGATTGAGTATTTTTCAATAATAGGGCTATGGACCCCCTTCATTGCTCGACAGGGAGGGAATGGCTTGGTAAAAAGCTGGAATACCACAATCCGTCTGAAACATTGAAACAATCTAAACATAACATACCTCATGCTGTCATTTTAATTACAGGAGATACTGATTTGTTTAAATAATAAACAGACTCTATGCTTGCATCAACTTGGCATAACCAACAGTATGATAACAAAAGGTATGACAGAAACCAACTCATTGTCTGTCAGCACTTTTCAGCGATGTATTCATTGTGTTTATGCGCAATGTACGATGGTGAAAGTGTATTATGCGAGTGCAAATTTTAATGTTAGAATCATTCATTTTATTGCAAAAACTCGACAATTATATATAAAGCATACACAAACAGAAATCCAAATATTACAATATACCTCTTTTCTGAGATGCACTAGACTGCAGTTTTTCTACAAATATTTTTACAAAGTTGGCATGAAGTGTGGACTATTGCTCAGTAACTACCTTGCTGATGTCGAAAATATTTACAAAAAAATATCTGTAAGCTATACACAACATTAGAGTTTGTAATGTAAACATCTCAAATATCCAATTATTCCGCCATTTCCCTTCCAGAACCAACCAGTCTACAAATTGTTACACACAGTCTCTCTGCTCTGACATTTCTCTGGTATGAGTGTGTGGAGTTGAACCTGATGTTCGTTTGCCTTTAAAACCCATCTAAGATTTGAAATTCTGTGGACAATTTTGCTTCAGATGCTTTGAAATTTAATTACTCAACTGTAAGTATACAGTACTCTGGGGACTTAGGGGAACAACACCATTACTGTCTGAAGTCTAGAAAAAAACCACCTCTTTTTACTGAAATGTACTACTGTTTCATCAATACATTCACAAGTAGGCAGCGGTGGCATTGACACTGAGAACACATTTTGAGTACTAGTGTCAAAATCAAATGGCTGTACCAAATTTTTGGGGGCAAAAGAGATCTTGTAAATGGTGATATAAATTTGGTAAAACTCTGAAGATTGTGTGACAAGTTAGCTTGGAGCTTGTAAATAGCAAACCAGCAGCAAATCCAGCAAAAATTAAGTTTTCCAGACTGTTTTCAAATTTAGGAATTCATATACCCAGAGTGCTTTGATGAATATCCTTGCTGCATCAACCTAGACATTAGTCATATCTCCAAATTACGATGGCGTTGACCGGATGACACTCGTCATAGTTTTCTTTCTGAAAAATATCCTGCTGGACATGTTCTGAACTGTCTACAAAATTTTGATAAATTTTTTTACAGTCACAAAGGAATAAGTTGGTCATTTTACACACACAGTTTACACATCAAAAACAACAATATTGAATGGGTCATGAAATACTTGGTGATATCCCCCTTGGGCTGAAAAGAGACTGGTAAGTAGCAAGGCACAATTAAGGTCAATAAAATACCATTATTGACCCATGGTTGAGAAGTAGACAATACGCTTATCGGACCTATGGACGGTTTGTGGAAAAAGGTCACAATCAAGTAAGTGCTATGACCTTCAAGGTTTAATAGTTGAAACTCTGTATTTTAGGGTGGATTCCGGAACTCTTTCAGTAAGTAGACAATTACATACATACTATGTAGACCAGCTAATTCAAAAAAAATTGTCTTTTCCCTGTCTGCAGCAGAAATGCATTATGCAACCAAATAACTCTTGGAAGTAGATAGCCTGTTCAGACTACTTTGATGGGTCAGCCAGTACAGATCAAAAAAGCTGTGGTTCTAGAAGGGTGAAATACTACTTCCGTCCTGTTTAAGTTGATAGATTGGGAAGGTGACACATCAACAGATCAGCAATGTGGTCTATCAGCAATAATCATCTCCATTGTAAATTTCTTCCTCGACAACATCACCGTCTTCCTCATCGCTGATCCTGTCTTTCATATCTCCGGCCATGCCTCTACCCAGGGGAATATCCAACGCTTTGTGGATGGCCTCTACGGTTCTCATGTTCACGTAGTATGCCATGTTCATGGCTGGCACACGCTTGCGCATTTCTTCCATGCAGTGATAGGCCTGTGGAATATACAAGCACAGGCATGGTTTGCATCAACCTATTTGGAGTTAACATGCAGCTTAGGTTCAAAAATTGGTCCTAACAGCAACAGACCACAAAAGTATAATTGTAAAGATTTGACTGTCAGAAAAACTGTCGACCCGCCCTCCGCCCCTGACTCTTCATGTCTTAAGTCCATGCAAACAGTACGCAAACTGATGGAAATCTTGAAGAATATGATGGAGTCTGGAAGAGTGAAATCTACTGTTTTTTATTTTTTACATAGATCTGGTTTGGTAAACTACTAATAATGATTCTAATTCTCTTGTTTACAATTTACAGCACTTGAATAAGCACTGCTCAAAGCCTTACAGGATCACGTCAACAGAGAAACATAGGAAAACACACATCGAGGTTTCTCACAGATCAGGTTCAAGTAATTTACCTGTTTGTAGTTTTCTGTCCTGGCATAGTGCTCAATCATAAGTCCGTAGACGTCTCCTATCCTGACAGCGCTATCCAAATCAGTTTCTTCCAGAAGCAATTGACACTGCTTCATGGATTCCTCTGGGTCTTCATCATAGAATCTACCGGAAAATCAAAAGTACCAGGACACGGTTGGTTGCCATTTTACATTTGTTATTAAAAATATAGTAACCTGTAATCTAAATATGTCCATATGTGGTCAAAGGGGCGTTCTTTGTATTCAAAATGCCCATGTGAGGGCTCTGTTTTTTAAAATGCGGCCACCCGCTTAAAATCTGTGATTGGTTAGATTTTCTCTTTCCATGGTAACTGTGGCAAAATTGGAACAGGTGATAGTATACCTTTAAATTTGTTATTAAACATGATGTGCTAATTATATCAGAATTACACAAGACAATGCACAAATGTAGCAATATCACTACACCATACATGAATCTGTCGTACAGTACCTTGAGTTGGACAATATCTCCATATCAACCAGGTTCATACAGGCAAAATTTGCCAGGGCCAAATAGCTGTGATGTTGTATGGGACCAAGGATGAAATTAAGTCTCCATTCAGACAAGGCATCAATATTTGGGCTGACCTGTGGTGTTGCCACATCATTTCAATGATATATGTTACCAATAAACTCACCTTCTAGCCTGTACAAATTTCTTGACAAGTCCTATTCTGTGTTTCAAACTGGCTATTCTTTCTTCTTGTTGTGACACATTCTTCATCTTTGCTTTTGTCAAACATTTATAAGCTTCGCTCAGCGCACCAAGTGCTTTGTCATAGTTCTGATACTCATCAATCTCCACCTGCAATATTTCAAATCATATTCTCCATCAAGATCCCTCAGAGCATCATTAAGATATCTTAAATTTGAATCATCACAGAATCTGCCACAATCTTACGTTGTGATCATGTAATGTGAGCATGCTATTTTTGCTCTATTGTACAAAAATGAACGCAAGATTACTACCATCAAACTGTAGAACCAGTCCATTGTACGCAAAGTCATAGAAGTTCATATATTCTATTGTACAAAAAAAGTAGCTGTACTTGATGTATGTTAAAAATTTTTATGGCGACATTAAGTGGTAACAGAGGAGAATGAAAATTCCACAGATATTGTATATACTTGCATAAATATTTTGTATTGCATTTTATATTGCATATATTACATATAATTTCATCACATAATTTATGTACCCTTTAACCCTACCACCCCTGTCAATGGTTCTAACCCTATCCATTTTAGGCAGTAATTCCTGGCTAAAAGCATGTAGAGAAAATAGAACCTCAATGCATTAAAGCTGAGATACCAGCAACCCCACTTTTGAGGCACAAACTACAACTTGAAGGTTGAATAATTCGACTTGCTAATTCTGACCTGTGCACACGCATCATAAAATCCTGCCAGCGAATCTAGAGCTCTTCCTTTGGTGTAGAAGCCAATGATACTCTTCATGATTTCAGGGTCTTTCCTCCAATCAAGAGACTGTAAGTAGTTAGCTGCCATCACATAGATTTCCTTCTGTCTCGATACACCGGCGAAGAAGACAATCTTCTCTGTGTCTCCAGATTTCAGCAGAGCCCTCATAGCCTTAAAATGCGAAGTGAGTGTGATCATCAATCGATAAAACAATAGTCCCCACGTTTTAGCATAAAATATTGTTAGCAAAACATAGATGTGATAAAATTCACATTGTTGAAGCTAGACTTAGGTGCAATGTGTTGAAAGATATCTTATGCAGCAGCTTTCATGTGATGTCATACAAATTGTGTTCTATTGAATCTAGCCGGAACATTTTTAGCTTTTGTTAATGAATCTGAATTGTTTCATTGAAAATATACTGGTAAGAAAGTCCTCTATGACTGTTAATTAGTTCCACCAACCTTGACTTTATTTCCAGCCTGGGTATATTTCTTTGTTGCCAAGTGATAAGAACCCTGGGTGAAAGCACAGTCGGCAACTTTCTCAAGAAGTTTGATTCTTGTCTCACTGTTGACTTTGTCCGAGTCTTTAGGTATTGTCATCTTCTCAGCAAGTTTCTCTGTAATGGTGACATTGTGTTGCACACACAGGTCCAGAGCTTCCAGATACTGGTGATGTAATGAACAAAGCAAAGGGTCAACAAAGACTAATTATACCATTGTTATTGCCCTGGCCATTGAAACATTTTTAACAAACATCAATTCATTATCATCGGAAAGAAACGACCCCCATGTATGTTTCATGTAGCTAATTGTAGCTACAATAGAATATATTGACCCTTGATATAAGACTGTAGTCAACCTTGAGGTACTGTCTTCTATGATACCTGTGTTTTCTCTGCATGTTCACCGAAGGGGGCAATTTCTGCCCATACATCAAAATTAGGGGACAGATTTGACATTATAGGGTGCAGAAACAACAGCAAATACACGGGTCACTACACTATGTGCTTGGGTCACCATTAAATGGGCTGTGTTTTATGTGCAATTTTCGCTTTGTCAGTAACTTTTAGGGCAGAAAGTGGTTGGAAATGAGTAATTTGCGCAATTGCGCAGTCGAGAGAAAACCCTGTGACATAATACGCTAACAAGAAAGGAGAAATAGGAGTATAAAATTGTTGATGTAGCAGCAGTAGAAGAGACATCCTGGTATCTTTACTAGCTATTCAATATATGGTTTGACAATACCAAGGTAATTGAAGTTGTAATGAAGATGTCACAAAAGTAAAATGTATGTCTGTCTTACTGACACAGCTGCTGTGATGGTAAACCCACTGAACTAGATAGCTTTTCGATCTTACCCTTTTAGCAACAATCAAAAGTTCCACAGCTTTGTCATACTGGCCGTGTTCCATGAAGAAGTCAGCACATTTGTTGAGTAGTGTTGGATCCGTTCTTTCATCCAGATCATCGGCTATCAGCTGGAGAGCTCCAAACTGCTCAGTCCTGAATGCCAAGTCCAAGGCCTTGGAAAAGTGACCACCCTGTGTGCCGGTAAAGAATAACCGTTATTTTAAAGAACACAGATTCTCCCCGAAAAATATGATTTAATTCTGAAAATGCCAAAATTCTGATGCACTGAGCAAACAACTTGGATCAATAATATAGGTTTGTGTATGCCTACACTAACTTAAATTTCAAGTACCGGTAGATTTTAAAACTTTAAACTAATAGTTCATCATTTTAAATTTAAACTGTAGTCAACATATCTCACTGAATTTACATTGGCCACAGAAAAAGTCAAACAAAGCCTCATTATCGATCACACGAAACTTCTAAACATAATGTTGAACGAGTGACAAATTTGGGATGGTTACCATATGGGTGCAATCAACGGTATTAGTAATGTAAACATCTAAAAGCTTTTGCCATATTCCAATGCTGAGGCCCTATGATTTATTATTACAGATGTTAGTGACAGAGGGTACAATGGCAACATCTTTGACATACCTTGTGGTACAGCATAACGGCTTTGTCTTGAGTGTGTGGATTATTCTCATAGTATCTAGCCGCTTCTATCATGTCCTCTTTTGTACTCATCAAGGCCAAGTTCATCAACTGATCTTCCATTCCATTTTCCTGAAAACAAAAACAAAACAAAAAAATAAACAATTAAAATTGACTATTTTCGTTCATTATCTTCAGCTGAATCCCAAATCTCCTTGAAATTGATGGATTGTTTCTGCTACAAAGCTAGGGTGCTTGTTGGTTAGAAATTCACAAGCTATCTTGAGTCTGTATTTTTGTGTCACATTATAGCATTTTTGTTGAGGACAGTAAGCTAGTACGAAACACTACCAAGTTCCAAAGTCATTTTACTGCTAGTGTAGCGACACAGCCATACCTGGAAAAAAGTACCAACCGTAACGTAAAACCACAATATTTTATGATATTTAAAAAAATGTCATGTGTTTGAGATAGAATGGCCTCGGGGACAGATATTTGGACTCTCAACCTTTGCCAATTCTTATCCTCCATTTGTGGGTTCTCATTTTAACCCTTTTGCCCCCAGTTCCCTGTGTACAGGTCCAACTTTACCATAGAATACTATGGGTTTGGGACAAACCATGGTGGTGAAAGGGTTAAAGCCTTTGGAGTAAGAAAAACTTTTGTCTTAAGTTTTTTCAAAAATCAAAATTTTTATTTTTCTCTATAGAATTAACAAAGGATGGTGGCCATTTTGAATTTTTAAATATTGGTAACTTTTGGGTATTTGTTTCTCTAAAACCCAAATTCGCATGGTGAACCCCCAAATTTTGCACTTGATTTTGAAAGAAAATGGTTGACAGTTTCAGGGAGGAAAGTTTGAGCAAAAGTTTTGAGTCTTTTACTTTTGAAGCACATACTACCATAATTATCATATGAACTACTGCTTGATAAAATTATGAAATACTATGACATACAGGCAAATCAAAGTACTGACTAGACAGCATCAGAAAAGTAAAAGATTGTCACTGATGAACAGCATATAAAAATTATTCTTGACATTGAGACAACTTGATTTATTGTCTTTCAAAATGAGTCTGAGGAATTAGTTTTCAACAATGCAACTGAGAAACACTATTTTTACCTTGCACAACCGGATTGCTTGACTGTATGCCTGTGCTCTTGTGAAGAAGTGAATGGCATCTTTGACATTATCCTGCAAAGAAAGATAGAAATTCATAACTGACGTGAAATGTGATTCAACTTTTCATATTTACAGAATCAAAAACATAGTTTGTTTTACATCATTTGTGTGTAACTCTAAAGACTACGTACACAAAAATTATACACACTGTACCTATGCTGTTTGTCACTTGTAAAATAAGGACTACCTGACTGTAGGTGTCTGACCTTTGACACAGTGATGTCACTAAATGGGGTCAGTGATGTAACAGAGTAAACTGAAATCTAGCTCCCTTATTGGCTACTTTCTATCTGATATGGACATATTCCGGAAGGAAGTCTTTTCATGAGATGTAGCCCACTGGCAATTGCAAGCTGCAAGTTTAAACTTAATTTTTTAACCGTGAGAACAACATGATGGCCTATTCTTGACTCGTTACAGTACATGTACTTGATGAATGACACGGGATGGTCGGAACAAGTTCCTGTTGTGAAAGATGTTTTGGACATTTAGTGTGCAGTTTGTAAATCAGTTTATAAAACTTGTAAATCTTCTGAATGTGCAAGACAAAATTGTGGGATATACGTCGACATAGCCTTTACGTTCAAACCACACGGTACACCAACAAATATTTTAATACAATAGCTGTAGTGGTCCTACTAATTACTGCCCGTGACTGCCCGTAGCTGCCTGAGGACTGCCCGAGAACTGCCCGAGCACTGCCCGAGGAAAAAGTGGGCCAAATTTCGCCAATCTTAACACTAGGCCAATAGGTTCAGTTTATATCATGCCCAGCCAACCAAAAATATTGTTGATTTGGCGTTAACCTGATGTTTTCTCCTGCAGATTTGGAACACGGAAGACGTCGGGCTTGGAGGACATTGCCAGCTTGATAGTGAGATCATACCATTCAGTCTGAAAGGTGGTACAATAATCTCGACAAGTGCGTAAAGCTTGACAGCTTATCACCCCTTGCACTGAATGGTATGATCTCACAATCAAGATGGGGACGTCTTTCTAGTCGAAAGCCCCACGTCTTTCAGGTTCTAAAACCGCTACAGAAAAACACCAAATCAATGATATTTTTGGTTAGCCAGGCATAATATAAGTTCAAGCTGTTGGCTTAGTGTTAAAATTGGCGAAATTTGGCCTACTTGCTCCTCGGGCAGTGCTCGGGCAGCTACGGGCAGTAATTAGTAGGACCCATAGTGTACGGTCCTCTGAAAACCACTGCACTTGAATGCCCTTTAAAACACCAACACTCACAGCAAAGCAAAAATTATTTGTGCATTTTGGGGGAACACACAGGAAGAAGAACAATACGCCAGTAAAAACTGACTATGAGTGTTGATAAACTGCAATGTGACATCAGACATACACGGGCCAAAACACTTTCAAGAGGGTATTGTTCACCTGAAAAGAATTATGGCAAACACAAACTTAAATCATCAATGTGGGAAAGGCTTGTTATTTCATTATTTGTGGAGGGACAACCTCGGTGCAATTTTAATTCCGTGTGATATTTTAAATACTCAGTATTCTTGTTAATAATAGGAGATCGACAGCAAATCTGACGGAGTAATCAACGGTGGAAATTTCTTGCTACTACTTGAAAAAAAAATTATTTTCAAGGTTTGCACTTCATGTTTGTGTCGAGCATGCTGAAATACAGTCAAACGTTAGTTTGACTGATTGTGATGTGTTGAGTGACAAGAAATTACGCATGCACTGGTGCAGCAACAGAATCACCACTTCAACGCACTCTGAGTCACAAAACGTTACCTCATCAAACTGCAACACGGAGACAAAACAGACAACATAGATAAAACACATGAAAATACATGTCAGAATGAAATTAAAAAAAGAAAAAAATTAAACATGTTTGAAAACACAGCACACTGAGTACATGAACATTTCCTCTCCTCGCACACTTGATGTTCACAAACATGCACACAAACACTAGAAGTCACAAGGAGAAAGAATGATAACACAAAAATATTTGAATATTCTAAACATGAACTTGTAGTTGTACAATTCTGTTGAACAGTAGTTAACGTTTTTAAACAAGAAAAGTTTGGCGATTGACACACAGCAGGGGTGAAAGTACTCAGTACACACTATCAACATAACATTTCAAAGGAACCCAGACTTAAAACTGAGATGGGATGCATGAACAGTGTAATAATCTCCTGGAGAGATTCACATTTGAACTGTATCTGGGGTTTTCTTCCTATCTGGGAAAGCTACTTCACTGGTTAATCACATGACACAAGAAGGACCAATGGCATTGTTTGTTTCATGAACGGGAATTCAAAGCACTTGCATGCCAGGCTGCCATTGGCCAGGTAAAGCAGACAGTAATAATCATTTGTTCTATTACCTCATAGAGAGCCACAGAGCCAGTGATCTTTGCAACACAGAATACACAACATAAAGCAGTAGTGACCAATCGGTATGCTTTACACATCACATGAAACTTATCAAAAATGCAAATTAGGAAGCCAGACATATTGGCTTTGCTTTGTGTGTCCACGCGCATCAAATCAACACAGTATTCTTGTCTAATTGTTTTCTTTTATTGTATCAATTTCAGAGTTGATTTACACTTATTTCAGTTTTTTCAATTTCAATATCGAAAAGAAAAATCAGTAAATTAGACTTTGAAAACTGAAAACACCAAAACAATACCTTTTGTATACATATCAGAGTAATTAACACAATCAATATGTAGCAACATGCATTTTTGACATCAAGAACATTACAGCTCTCAGCAAGTAGGACAGCTAGGGATGGCACTGCAAAAATGTGATTGAGCTGAAATATTACAATGCACATGGACTGGCCAAACCTTTTCACCGCAAAATTTTTATTAAACCCTGTTTTTTTAACCAGGAAAACTGGAATTGCACACCATGATATAAGTATGAAAAGGTCGGAACTATTACATCAGCTTTCATCATTTGATCTGTTTTTTAATCTTTCCTTGTGTTTGTCAACTTGGACCTGGTTTCAGAATTTGTAACACTGCTGAACTAGTTGCGTGGAACAAGGAATCTTGCAGCCTGATGTGACATATGAACTTGAAAACTCAGATTTCTAAAATATTGGTATATACTACACAAATGTGTCAAACCAAATCTGACCACCAGTGAGATGCATTTCAATGGGAAGGAATCCGCTGATGAGAGAGGATGCTCACAAGACATAGCTGGTGAAGAATGAAGGGACAAATCAAATATCATATATTTGTATAAGCTCGGGCAAAAGTTCAGTTTGGTGGGTGATGAACATACCACCACAGAGTTAAGGGGTCAACGTACCTGATTTTCATACTGCCTAGCCAAGTGATAACAAGCAGCTCTGTCACCTGTCTCATTGCAAATTTCCGCCGCCTGCAAAGAAGTATCACTTTCAATCAGAATTCAGAACCAATCAGAAACTTGAACACAAAGCTGTCATGATTTGCTTTGAAGCACCTCAACTTCAAACAGCAACTTTATCTTTGCTTGTGTTCTGGATATAATGTAATACAATGTTATCATAAGAGTTTGGACGATGAAAGAAATACCATCAGATTCTCGCATAATGTACGCAAAATAATTATCATCAATGACAATCCTTCTTATTTGTTCTCCATTCAATTAGCATGAAAACCTGCATGGTCAATGGTCAATTTGGGCAAACAATGGAGGTTGTACAGGGTGTGGTCCTATGAACACCAGGTTATTTAATCCTGGTACCATGTACAGTATAATGCACTTTGCTTACACAATGCTGCCATTGATTTGGTCTGACAAGAATTGTAGCAGCAAATGGTAGCCTGTTCAGTTCAAGGTGAAACAATCAGAGGTATATTACATGAAATACATCTATCTTCAATGAGGTGAAATGTATCTTCTACTCAAAATTTTAAAATATCTGGAAAACCTGTTGTGAAGGAATCTGAAATTAAAGCTCATTTGATTCACAATCAACTTACTTTGTCCATGTTTCCACAATAACAGTAAACCCTACACAGTGATAAGTAGTCCTGGGCAGCCTCATAGAATTGTAAAGCAGTCTCCATTTCACCTGTGCTCTCCATGAACTGTGCCCACCATTTACGCAGAGCCCTGCCAAAATAACAGTGTCACTTTCATGTTGATGTCTTTGGGAGTGACGAAAGTATCTATTATTCATTGGCGGAAATTTCTGATTTTTCTGTCTCTAAAACACAATTTTGTTCTATTCCCCGGAATCATTCAAAATGCCCTTGTGCACCTTGTCAATATAGATTTGTAAGTGTATAGTGTGAAACACTATTGTTGGTGACTGAATTTCACTCCGTGTTGGGATCCATCCACCAACCTTGACATTGTACATAGTACATGCTGCATTCTGTCACCAAGGGTGAAACTATGGACTTCAACATACTCTGAGGAGGAAAATAGCAATTCTAGGGAAAAATAATGAAACTATTACTAAAGTTACTGCAACTGTCCTGCTATTTTCCTGTTAATTGACAGGTAAAATCATATTTACTTTGTAAGCGTACACTGATAAGATGTATTAATAATGGAGGAGAGATTAAAGGTCTAGCTGTCTGGAAGGACCATATTACCATATTTGAATGCTGTAATTTTTTCCCACCAAAATTTGAGTGCTACATTTTACCAATTTTTATGAAATTTTCTGTAATTTTTTTGATAATTTTGGACCAAATGGACATAAAATTTCAGTGACTAGTTTCTTATCAAAATTTGGGCAAAAGTCTGAAAAAAAGTTGACTGGGTTGTATTTTGTAAAGGCGACAAAGACTGACTTTGGCGCTAAAAGGGTTAAACAAGGGTCACATGCTTTGGGACAGCCTGTATGAGAACCATTCATGGTATAGTTACCATAGCACAAACTCTCACTTATGTGAATGGCAAATGGCAGGATGAGGTACCCATGATACTCATTACCAAACGAAGCAATGAGGAGTAACGTGCCTTGATTGAGGACACAACACCATACTAGAGAGTCGAACTCTGACCATGGACCTAACTTTTGAGGTATATACACACACACACACACACACACACACACAAATTCAGAGGTTAATGACACAAGCTGGTATAAATCCATTGTACATGTATTATACAATTAATTACCAAAAAATTAATTTTGATTTTTATAAACAGTGTAGGTTTATGGTGCTTTCGTAACTCACTTGTCTTTTGTCTTCATGATGTATGCTTCAAGAGCCTGTGGCTCATCAAATAACATTCTTGGTACTTCAAAACGGTGGGTGTCTGACTTCTCATAGCTGAAAGAAGTAAAACAATAACACAATTAAAGATGGTAGTAGTTTCCATAACAAAGAACAGTGAAACACAAAGTAGTTTCAATGCATTGCTCTGTCAAAGTCCAACAGATATGCTAGTTTTATCAGATAATGTTTCATTTTCATACTTTTTACCTGTCATTCTGAACCAATATCACAGTATAATAAATGAGGACATTTTGATGACCAATGGCTGAGAATGAGTCACCCTGTACAATACACTACTCTGTATAATCCAAAAAATAACCACAACACTTAATAAATGCAGCTTGATTTTTTTCTATTTGACTTCAAACAACAAAGTGCACACCACAATTTGAAAAGTAATGACTTACTTGGGTATTGCACCATTAATGTCTCCTTTAGCCTCCAAATGTTTTGCATAATTGTAGTAAGTTGTTCTGAGATGGATTCTGTCATGGAGCTCAGCACATTCCATTGCCTGCAACACAAATCAGAGAATTGCTTTCTTCCTACAATGCTTTGCTGATGTAGAGAGTATATGTGTGACACAGAGGGTGGTTTGGGATTCCATACCAAATTTGCCGGCCAAGCAAAACCAGGTTATAGTTGGAGAGCTTGACAAGGCTATCATGCAGGGTACTCTAGCGAGTGGAAAAGTTTAACAAGATTCTGAAAAACCATGATATTGTAGAAGAGAATGAATATGTTGCATTAATTAATGTGATATCATCACTTGGAATGCAACAGAATGAAACGGTACAGAACGAAATTAACTACAATGGAATGGAATGGAAACAAGCAACCTAGTGGCCAATAGAGCTCCACTGTGTTATGGAGGGAATAACTATTAGTGACGCATGTGTTGATGAAGAAGGTGGAAAAATTTCGATAGCTCACTTTAGGACAGCGTGTGACCAAACTTGTCATGAACTAGAATTGAATACAATGAAAGCAAAAGAATGGAATACATGGATTGGTATGGCCTGGAATGATATCAGTAGGGGTTTACAACCTTAGTATTTGATGAATAATGAATTATTTTGAATGTGAAAGGGATAAGCAAATTATAGTACAGGAGTACCATCTTTATATCTTACCTTGCTCCACTGTCCACTGGATTGATAGAAGTCGTTCAGAAGATCATAGCGTTTACAAGTTTTTAAAAGTCTCTCTGCATCATCCTGTGCAATGAAACATAGATCAGTGTTGGTTTTTTTATATGTTCTGATGATTTGTTTACATATGGGATTTGGAAGCTGCAGTTATCACACATGCTGCTGACAAACCAATTCATGATATTGAAACACAAATTGTAAGCACTTTCTCACTGAGGTAACAGTAGGTCAACGTTCTGACCTGCCAAAGTAACACTTGAAAATTTTTTTCCAGAAAGGACGAAAATGCATATTTTCAAACTGGTAATTTTGTTACTAATGGCAAAGAAGTATGGATTAGATATGATGCTGACAGAATTTGAAAATATATTTTGTTATTTGACTGTGTCTACTACTCCAGGTTGTGGTCCTGGACTGACATGATTTTTGAAAATATAGTTTCATCAAATCATCACCGCACTAAAAGACATTCCTTTATTCTTGTATTAACCCTTTTCCTGCCAGACAGTAATAACTGTATCACTTCCCCATCAGCCAAGTCAGTAAAAAGCGGTATTGAGCCAAAACATGACGTATTTTCACCCACTTGGCTTGGTATGTTATACCATCTTTTGTCCCCCCAAAAAATCAACTTTACAGTATTATGTTTTCAACAGCCTTCAAATGTACAGTATTATGTTAAACTACATCATATGGAATACGTTGTGTTTGACCTGGTGGTGAAATATGGACTTGGCAGGAAAAGGGTTAATAATGCCAGTAGTTTTGTCACAAATTTCAAATGTCGACTTTTGAATAAAACAAGTCATCGTTGATGACACAGTCCCACTTGTTAATGGGTACTTTGATTACAAGTCCTCAGAGAGGATAGAGTCCTCTTCATTAATTAGGTCTGTGATAAAAATACTTTGATACAGATGGCACTCAATGGCCAAGAATGAGTTACATGGTGATGAAAACATAAAACCAATGTAGGCCACCATCCTAAAGTTCATAAAATGAGTCAACTAGGAATTAATCAACAGGGTGTTGCAAAAATTTTTGCATACAATCCTAATACTTAATAGATTATCACTGGTACCATATTTCATGAAGTTTGATGCAGTATTTACAACAAACTATGAGATCAACATCTGTATCAAGTTTCATCAAATTTGACGTATTAATTTGTGGCTATATCACTCTAATTAGGAAAGTTCATTACATATGCAATTACAAATTAATTAAAATGACACTGATAATGTCTTTTTCAATGTTAAAGCAATGTGAGCTTAACATCTGTGCAAAGTTTCATGAAATTTGGTGCAGTATTTCTTGACATATCAGCCTACTTACAAAACTTCAATAATTGACATGTTACTGCTACATGACGTGAAACAAATTGACGAGCATATGTATGAAATAGGTCAATGTCCTTGTACCAACTTTGAATGATACTGGTGGAAATATGTCTGAGTTATGGCTCTGTACATTAGAAAATTGTAACAAAATCACCGCCATGCAGCGATATTTGATCTTACTGTTTAAAAAATCAACATGTACCGTATATGTATTACATAAGTCAATGTCCATGTACCAACTTTGAATAGGATCAGTTGAGACTTGCCAGAGTTATGGCTCTCGACATGAAACAACCATAACAAAATTGCCATCATGTGGCCATATTTGACCACCTTGTGAAACCAATCGACATACATATGTATAAATAAGTCAATGTCCTTGTACCAACTTTGAATAAATTCGCTGGATACATGTCTGAGTTATGGTTCCGGACATGAAAAAATCGGGAAAAAAAATGGCCACACGGCGGCCATATTGGATTGTATCACAAAACAAATCAATGTGCATATGTATGACATAGGTCAATGTCCTTGCACTAAGTTTGAATAAAATTGGTGAATAAAATCGTACGTGTCCAAAGGACGTGAACAAATTGTAACAAAATGGCTGCCATGCAGCCATGTTGGATCATATCATGAAACAAATTGACGTACATATGTATGACATAGGTTAATGTCATTGTACAAACTTTGAATAAAATCGGTTGAGATATGCCTGAGTATTGTGGCTCTGTACATGAAAAAATCGTAACAAAATGGCCACACAGCAGCCATATTGGATCATATCACAAAACAAATTGACATGCATATCTATGACATTGGTCAATATCCTTGTACCAACTTTGAAAAAAATCGGTTGAAACATGTCTGAGTTATGGCTCTGTACATGACAAAATCATAATAAAATGGC
Source organism: Ptychodera flava (assembly GCF_041260155.1). NCBI lineage: Eukaryota > Metazoa > Hemichordata > Enteropneusta > Ptychoderidae > Ptychodera > Ptychodera flava. The sequence continues at coordinate 20,914,445 of NC_091942.1, read as the reverse complement.
TGCCTAGCGGCCATACTGGATCGTATCACAAAACAAATTGACGTGCATATGTATCACATAGGTCAATGTCCTTGTACCAACTTTGAATAAAATCGGTTGAGATATGTTTGAGTTATGGCTCTGTACATGAAAAAATTGTAACAAAATGGCCACACGGCAGCCATATTGGATCGTATCACAAAACAAATTGACATGCATATCTATTACAGTGGTCAATATCCTTGTACCAACTTTGAAAAAAATCGGTTGAAACATGTCTGAGTTATGGCTCTGTACATGAAAAAATCGTAATAAAATGGCCACCTGGCGGCCATATGGATCATATCACAAAACAAAGTGACGTGCATATCTATGACATTGGTCGATGTCCTTGTACCAACTATGAATAAAATCAGTTGAAACATGTCTGAGTTATGGCTTTGTACATGAAAAAATCGTAATAAAATGGCCGCCTGGCAGCCATATTGGATCGTATCACAAAACAAATCAACATGCATATCTATGACATTGGTCAATGTCCTTGTACCAACTTTGAATAAAATCGGTTGAAACATGTCTGAGTTATGGCTTTGTACATGAAAAAATCGTAATAAAATGGCCGCCTGGCGGCCATATTGGATTGTATCACAAAACAAATCGACGTGCATCTGTATGACATATGAAGTAATCCTTGTACCAAGTTTGAATGAAATCGCTCCTTGCATCTCTGAGATATCTGCGTGAACGGACGGACGCACGCACACACGCACGCACGCACGCACGCACGGACATGACCAAACCTATAAGTCCCCCCGGACGGTGTCCGTGGGGACTAATAAAAGAAACATAAAAACGAGACCTCAGCAGCTATACTAATTATGACAAACCAAATGTCAAGCAGCCATTCCAGCACCTACCAGTAAACCAAGCTGTACGGCCAGCATTGCCACTCTGGCATCTAACTCTGGTTCCTTCTCGGCTTCTCTCAAGGACTTGGCACCTCTAGCATGGCCCATGTTACCCAGGCAGACTTTGGCCACGTCCAGACGTCGTGTCTTGACACACATCTTGGCCATGTTTTCCCAGACAGATTCACTGAGAATGGGAAATGATATGACAAAGCAGATCAGATGCTTTGCACAAATACATCATTTAACCAGCTACACAGCCATAATAAGTTTCTCTACGGATGCAATTTAAGACTTCAGTATCTCTATAGAAAAACAGTATATTATTCAAATAGTTAGCAAGACCCTTTCAATTCACTGATAAGATTTAGTGATTCACTGATAATGTAGCATATGATATGTCAACTTTGATAAAAACTTAATCTAACGGATATGCCAAAGTGTCATGATTCTTGCTAAGCAACTGACGGACAAGGACCGATTGAAGTTGTGTCTATACCATAGGTACATACATGTGTGTTTCACTGTAGATATCTGACCTACATAAGCAATATCACACCTAACAAAAGATAGTTTGCTGTAGCCGGACTATGAGGTAAAACATTGCATTTTTCATATTCAGTGTTCATTTTCTATTATTGTATGTTCTGATCGTCAGAGATACGACATCGATGGAAAGTTATTGTGAGTAGGAATACAGCCTAGGGTCATTGGTAATAGGTAATCACTGTCAATATCCATATACACCTAAAATATATGTAATTTCAAAATAGCATATCATTTGTGAAAAACATTGTCAACACGTAAACAATGAGAAAATGAAATGAAAACAAACAAACAAACAAAATTAATAGACACATGTTCAAACTTTTCCCTAGTACTTTGCTAGGGATGGAACTACCTCTACTCGAAAGAAAAACCAATAACTATTATCATAACATTATAGATACATATAATTGTTTAACCTGTCACACACTTGGGATAAGCAATTGAGAGTCCTATAATAGGCTGGTGCATCTAATAGATGAAAAGTTAGTATAACATGTCCTATACCTGAACTGTATGTTATATTGCAGATTATCACATACATAGACCCAGTTATCCTTATAGTGTGACGTCGCGTCACACTATAGGTATATGACTACAATGAATCCATATTACACATGTGATGGATATGAAACCCGGACTACTTTCATACATGTACATTCAAACCACAGTCAATACTAGAATTTTTATGAATGTCTGTTTTTGGCATTGATTTGCAATGAATCGTTCAATTTCTTCACAACTGACATTTATGTGAGCCTGCTCCGTTGCTGAACTTTTGTGATGTCTACCTGATTGTCAAACGAGCCATCGTCAATGTCCACACACAACATGATAAGCACAGACGACAACCCGAGACAAGAGTATCCTGACTGCTACAGCAGCAGGGATATTTTTCTGAAGCAACATTGACAGGTTGCAAGTTCATCATCATGATCGACGTTGCCTGGGCATTTTGTAGCAGTCAACAAGTTGCGCCAATGAAGCAATAAGCATTCATCATTTCCAAAACCAGCGACGATACTTCTCCAGACTTGAGACATACGAGTAGAAATGCCGTTTTATTCTCAAATAGCAACGATAGTTGACAGGGTTTTCAGTATATTTGAAGGCTCAAGGTTTTTGCACTGTGCATGCATATAGTACATCACATTTCCTGAATTGTACCTTGTTGAACTTCTATTGAGTGAGCTTCAAGACACTTGTAAAGTAAAGAGACAACAATGCTTTACAATTATGAGTACACTTTGTTGGAAAAGAGTATGTCAACTTCAAGACCTAAATTAACTTTCTTGTAAGAACAAATCCTGAGATTATCATCAGTGAAAAGCTCTCATACATGCATTGAATTATCACACACAGATGCCTAATAAACTTTAAAGGCTGTCTTGCAAAGCAATTTGTGAGTTGCACTCCGCCAATGATGCTGTAACGTCTTTCTACCAATTAATCCTCTTTCTCCCAAGTTGTTTTTATTTCTATGGTTTGTCTGTGGAGCCTGGTAGAATGAGGATCAATCTGCAACTAGTCACTGCAAGAAAGCATGATTTTGACTGCAAACTATGACCTACCCGTACAGGTAGTCTTGCTCCGAGCCAGACAGGCTGTCTCACTGGTACTACACAATGCTATGTATATTTTTCTGAACAATACTATGATCAAGAAATTGCTAATGATACACACTTCAAAAACGCGCATTTGCCTTCGGTAACTTTTAAAAAACATCTCCTTTGTTGAAGTACCAGTAAGTTGAGAGTTAGTGTAAAACAGACAAACACGACATGAAAATCTAAAAATTATTTGTAAAGACCAACTGAAAAGGAGGACTAGTCTATAACTGAAATGTCAACTTGAACGTAATGGGTCTCACCTTTCATTTCTGTGTTTATCCCCATGCAAGACAATGTGGCATGCAAACAAAAACACAATAATTGAGAACATGGAGAGAAAGCACTGCAAAGGGCCAAATGCAAACACAAGTCTGGGTCAACGGTCAGATGCAAATTTCTTTGTACATTCTATCGTGTTTACTTTCCGTTGGTGGAAACAACAGTGGACATGGCCATGCAGTGAAAGTTAACATTACACTCTGATTGGATGAGCCCATGAAATGTACAGTTCATAGCATGACAGATGAAAGCATACATCATATTGTCGTGTGATCTCCTACTGGCTAAAAGCAAAGAGGACGGGTGCATGTTTACTATATCAGTAACGCATTGCATGCCATACAGGAAATACTAAAATACTGAAATTAAACTTGGCATTTTGTGATAGTACTGTAATGCACAAAATAATTATTTTGTGTTCACTAAAACTCAAAAGGAACCTACAGAGCAGATCAATGATTCAAAGCAAAATTTTCACAGGTCATTTTGTGACATCTGCACTAAAAGTTAAACTTAGAATTTCCAAACAAATGTACGGTAGTATTGAGTTTAGCTACAAAATACGTAATAGGACCATTTTATCTTATCATTTTCACTGAATAGATAAAATGGAAATGGAATAGCCAAACAGCAAGACTTGTTGTGACAGAGTCTGATACCTGTTCATTGTTAAACCTAATAAGTGCCGTACAATTATGAGATAAGTGTATAAAACATGTGAGATCACACAAAAATGTAGCTCAAAAGGTCAGTGGTCAGAGGTTTTGAAAAACATGCTTGCTATTCTTGTTTAGTCAATCTGCTTTTGTTTCCTTTCTTGTGTTCCCTTTCAAGGTGTCCATACACGTCGAATATTTATGGAACACACAAAGTTCCTATACAAAAATATAAGCTCTTTTTGGTACTTATAGTCTATAGGCATACCAAATATGAGCTAATCACACAATCATTTTTAGGTATCATGTTGGCTTTAATTCGCTCACAAAAAGAATACTAGATTTATGCATATCACACGTTCAAAGTTTCACATTTTTCAGCTCCTGAGGTCATGCACCATATCCCCCTCTTTGGCACTTATCAGAATAAACGTAAGCTTGTATTTTCACTGTTGTAGAGCTCATGGGACGGCAAATTATAACGCTGCTGATAACTGACATTGTAGAACAACATGATGTCAACACCAAAGCAATAACTGCAGCTTCTAAACTTAATTCTGTGCTGCTAATCTTCCCAGCCGTACTATAGTCAACAAATTTTACATTTATTGCAAAAAAAGACACCAGTTGTTTAGTGTGCTGTATGAAAAAAAGAAAAGCTAAGCAAAACATGTATTGAAAATACATGTAACTGCTACTCATTGAACTTAAATGCGCATAGGTTTGCCCCTACAAATTATAGGCAATAGTGACAAATAGGAACAACGCTAATGAATGTTGTAAAGGAAAGAAAGAAAGGATGAGAAGTACACAGGGTGGCGCTAGACATCATACCTACACTATGGGGAGCTGGTGTTGCATTTGCTAAAACAAAAGTACACTACACCTTCTGTCGCTGAGGGCATACTTTCACCACAAGGCTCCCTCATGCACTATCATAAAATGTGTAACATCTTGGGAGCTAATCCCCAAGATTTAATTGTATGGACACAAAGGAAATGGAATACGTGTCTTATTAAAGCAGTTACCTGTGTGCAAGTATACCATCTACACTGTCAAAGTCAGAATGAGGACTGACCAGATCAAGTGATGGATTACCATTGAAAAAAACAAGAAACATGAAAGTGAAGAACTTCAGTATCATTTAAGAAATCAAACTCATTTCAGATACATTCTAAATTAAACAAATTGTGACTTTTACTCTCTCTATGTGTGCTTTATTGGAGTGAGAATTAACTCAGGGGATAGAGGTATCACTTGGCAACCTTCGTAAAGACCTGAAGGTTGGATTAAACTATCACATGTATCTTCACGTAAAGACATACTTATCCGGGGCTTAAAATGCTTCAAGTGGAAGGTGTTATATGCGGCTGGCTATGACTTGGGACCTTCCTTGTCTGTGTTGGTCTATGACTACGTATGATGTGTATCTGATGTGTATGGAGAAACACTTTGATAAAACCCCAGTACTTTTCATTTGATTTGAGATATCCTGCACAAACCCTGTACAACAGAAAGAACGAAGACTGCAGACCGATCGTTGGAACACTTTCAGCAAAATTGATTTTTCAATCAATTACAAAGTCGGACAGCATCTACCTTCATCAACAATATGATTTACCACAGGTAACACTTTCCTAATACCTGACCTTGAAAATGGGCGATGCATACTGTAATTGTCATCTTAGTGCAAGAAGGTTGTACCGCAAGTTTCTCAGGCGTGCCTTAAGATGTTAATTTTACATAAATTGCTGCCACAATATAAATGTTCATTATGCTGTCATAAATAGTCAATATTGGTTTTACGCAAAGATTTTACCTTGTTTAAATGTTAAATACCCGGTATAACAAGTCACTATGTCAATTTCAATGGTACAGTGATTTCAACCAAAGTGTCCATTACGACCTTCCTGCACTGATGTGGGCATTTATGTTCCCAATGTCAGTTTGTGATGTTGATATCTATATACAATATGTTGAGTTCAAAACATGCCTCTATAGTTGGACCTCTATTGGACTGAAAGATCAATAGCTAGAGCAATAGATCTTCAAGTCTAGGCCTCTGTTAGCTTAATACACGCCTATATGTTAATTTGATAACCATGTCTTTACATGGCTATATATAATCCTGTAAGTAAGTGCATTCAAGTTGTCAATGTCAATAGACATATATATATGAACCAAACACTGACTTCACTAGATGAGTATTACACTATCATACCCTTATTCAATATTCCGGCCAGCTTTCGTCTGAGTGTGATCCTAAATGCTGGCTGTGGGCGTCATAACAAAGACACACTCAAATGCACAAAATCAATGGTTCGTAAATAACATATGTTCATTTCAAAGTGAAAAGTACACACAGGAAAATGAGTTGTCCATTGTAATGTTAGTTGTGAAAGGTTGGCATTGGTATCTGTTATATCGATGGTACTAAAAACTCTATGACATCAGATGTCACAAAGCATCAGACCCAGCAATGGGTCAAAACACCACAAGTGATGATCTCACCCACTCACCTTTTGATAAGTTTGATAGCTTTGAAAGCTTCATCCATGTTGCCTATGGTCAGGTAGTAACTGAAGTTCATCATGGCATCCCTGGCGCTCTTGTCACCATCTTCCAAACCGACGAAGTCTCTCATCACCTGTCTGGCAACAGCATTGCCCAGGTTGGAGAGAGGACTGTGTGGATCATCTGGTCCAATCTCACCAAGCTAAGATGAAAAATTGATGAGAATTTAAGTAAAGACACATGAATAATATTCTAGGCAATGTCAGAGTATCCTTAGACTGGTGAATAAGATGTTCTGGTATCCCTAGGGTGATAAAGGTTCAATCATTTCCTAGACCACATCTTAGTTCCTTCAAAGATTTCTTTAGCTTACTTCATATCATCATAGGTTTCCATTTATCTCACTATCAAACTACACTATCCATAATCTGTATTAGCTGCAATTAGTTACATATAAATAGTACTGTACTACAATGTTACGTAAAATACAATTTCTTCTCCCAATATCATAACATTGTATTATCTGTCATGGTTTCCTGATGACACATATCATAAATATAACCATAAATATTGCTGTTATAAAAATGATTGATGTGTTTGGGATCAAATGAGAACCGTTGCTGAAGTTTGCAATTCTATCTGATAATTGGTCCATCAACAGATGTACTCATGTAAGGATGATGAAGTTAAAAGGAAAATCAGGAAAGTCTAGAATGGAGAACCGGACAAATAACATGCTGTTGAATAAAAACATAACTTTGGTTGGAGGTTGGCTCAAAAGATGTCCCTCTATCACTGATATAATCTCAATCTTCAGGGTTACCAACTTTCCTGGATATCAGTCTGAACAGACCACATTTCAAATGGGGAATTACTCTACAGAAAACTTTTGACATTGCTGCTTAAAGAATAACCAAACCTATACTGAAAGAGAGCTTTCACTGAACTTACCTTTTTCACAAAGTAGAAATACGGGACTTCCAGACCCATGAACGCATTGTGGTTTTCAGAGACAGCAAAGCTGTCTTGTAACATTACACCATGTTCCAAAGTACTGAACAACGACACTATAACCACTTCAGGCTGGTGGAAAAGAAAACAAATGATAGAATGAAACACCACTATATGAAAAATAACAGTCAATATTTTATGACGGAACAATGTTGTACATTTCCTACAATCTGTGAATTTCTAACTCTAACTTATCAATATTGTCATGTGCTGTATGGTTCAGATGTCTCATTTTTTTATTCCATTTTTTTAAACACAATCATGTTTCTCTTTGACTTATCATTCTATCAACTGATACAGCCTTACATGGCTGTTATATAAAATTTAAAATCACTTTTTATTGACATTGAAGTTCTTCAGAATGCAATATTTTGGTTCCACATAAACTTTAAATGACATGAAACTTCATCACAATGTGAATAAATCTAAATAAGGTCATCCCTACGACCTGCATACCAAAATATTAAAGCTGTCGGACCAGCTGTTTAGGAGAAGATTTTTGCCCAGAAAAAGCAAAATTAGCCTCAAAAATACAGATTTGCATATTTCATCACAATTTGAACAAATCTGATGAAGGTCATACCTGGTGACCTGTCCTCCAAATATTAAAGGAATCGAACTTGCCGTTTTGAAGAAGAAGCTTGGAATGTAAAAAGTTGCCGGACGCCAGACAACAGACGCCACAACATATCCACCTATTAGATACATGTAAGCTTAAAGTTGTTGACAGCGACGATAAAAACTGTGCCCTCAAAATTCTACATACTTTTTTGACTTTTTTCTGACAGGGAGAATGGAAGATTATTGGAGACTTACCTGTACATATACAGATGACATGAGTGACTTCTTGGGTGTTGTCTGCTCTGTTGTAGGGAGTAGTTTGGCTTCACACACCATGAGTTTAGGTTCCTGTGGGTCCCAATAATGAGACACTGGATAGCGACCGGCGATGTCACGAGCTGCTTCTGACCGCCCTCTGGTTGAAAATAAAAAAGGTTAAAAAGATTCAGTTCAGAGTTTTCTGTTTTTGTCAGAGTTTCCAAAACTGACAATTGCTCAGAAAAGTCCAAAGTCATTGTGATGTTTGTGAAGGAACTTTAATCACGTTTTTATGTTCCACAAACAAATGATAGAATATATCTTGCAAATCCAGTACTGACCTTCGGATTTCCACAGTCGTAGCTTAATATATGTCATGTTTGGGGTTACTCTTTACAAATACAGTAACACATAACACGATCAAAGGAAATCACGTAAGTTTTGCAAATTCTGAATATACAGTCGGGTCAGTCACAATCAGGGTGCGCTAGAGTGTGTCACTTAGGTCAAAATTTCAAGTTCATGATAACTTCCAGTTAAATAATATGTTGAAAGGTTATGGTATGGGGCATATCTTCCTAAAATTTGGTGAAGCAAACGTCTTTAGTTTTACCACAGTGCACATTGTTTTATATGGTCGACGCAGTGTCACGGACGCTACAGAAATGTTGTACACAAAACACAAATGTCATAATAAAATTTTAAACAATGATTTGTTAAGGCTTTCTTATGTTATTACAATATAAAAGATGCATATTGGCATTAAAATAAGCTATACTTGGTATGATTTACTTAATTTTTCCATGAATAAACACAACCTCAAGTTTAGTGAGAAATACAACAATATTGATCATATTTTTAATAGGACTTTCAACTTCTCTATGTCCTTCCGCTGGTATGCTGTACCTAAAAGTTTTATTGTCATGAATTAACCATGCTATAGCAACAATATTAATACCATTCAGTGTAATCAAAATGAACTTCTTTCTGAAATATTTTCTGTTTAGTATGACATGTAATTTTGTCACGGACGCTACCAAAATCAAACTTGAAAGTTAGGTCAATTTGAAATATAAAAAGCAATTAACAATCTGGTTTTTTCTTTCTCTTTTCTCCAAAACCTTTCTCTATCAAACATTTAAATTGTGAAAATTGTGTCAAAATATTGACAATTTCTTTAAATTGAACAAGAAAGCTATAGCAACTACTGCAAAAATCTGTTGGAGTATGTGAAAAATGTCTATACCAGTAACAAACTTTCAATACGTCAAAAAACACAGAAGTTAACATTGCTTGTGCCTTACTTAAAGTGTAAAACCAAGATAAAACTAGACACCTAGATCAGGCTAGAGCAACAGGTTTGTTAAACTTTGACGTGTGGTCCCACAATAAAATTTGCTACAATGTACCTGACACACCACCCCAGAAATCGAAATGGCTTGCAGCTGTTCTAACACCTGTCGGGATGGGACGCACACACACCTAGGTGAGGCTGGAGATCAGAGACGTAGTCTGCCAACCTTTGACCTCTGTTCTATAATATATCTGTACTCTCTGACGAGCGTAAAGTTGGCGTCATACTCATCCTCATCCTCAGCCTCAGAGGTCACGCGAAAATGAGGATAAGGATGACGCTACAGCGTCAGCTCCACCGGCGTCAGATCTGATTATTCCCGAATGCGTCTGATGGAATGATAAGCGTAAAAACGACTTTAAAAATGTGCTCCCATTTTCATATCACTGTAAATGTTAATTAACACAGTGGGATTTGCATTTCATAATATTTAGTTACCTCTCCTCTCAATATCCGTTTCTCATGTTGTAGTTATAACGCAACATTCTTAGCCCTTAATTTCCTTAAAGTTCAAAGGTTTTATGTTTAATACATTGACTTTTCAGGCCTCAAGTCATAGTTATACAAGTTAATTGTTTTATATGTCCTTTGAATAATTAGGGCTTTCATATCACCTCACATGGTGGCGATTTTTACAAATTTCGGACCATGTATACCTTTTTTGCACCAATTTTTGGAAAATCTTAACAAGAGTTAAGAGGATACCAACAAACACATCCGCGGATCCATGGACTGAAAATTACGAACATTTCCAAAAAACTAGTCCATATGAAATATTCTAACGATAAAATATTACCTGCGAACCAGTTTTAGGATTCAAAAGAAATTTGAGAAAGAATGGAGTTATTTTCTTAAGTTATGGGCGAATTTTATCATTTATCCATCATCGGGTAGCGTAACCTCGGCAATCTTTGGATACGACGCTGAAGCTGATGCTGAGTAGCGTCATTTTAGCGTCTGCTAGAAAGGTCACCTGAGGATGAGGATGAGGATGAGGATGACGCCAACTTTACGTTCGTACTCTCTGCCTTCATAATATGTGAAAGTGGTGGAGACAAACACAAATGTCATTTCTTACCCCCTTGATTTTTTAAAATTCAAAATGTGATAACAAAACAATAAAATGTGGTGTTTATTTCACATTTAGATTGGCTTATAATCTGAAAAACAATGTTTGCATTTTATTGTAGCATCCGTGACATAATGAATTGAAATGGAATACACAATAATAAATGCATATACAGCACAGAATTCATTGTTCTTTTCACTAGAATTCTAATAACATATTCAATATGATTACTGCATTCTTAAAAAACACCAATCTAAGTGTTACAGTTGAGGCTCAACATAACTTTTTGAGTGTTTTTACTTTTTAAAAAATCAATTTTGTGCAAATTTACAATTTTATGCCTTGAAAACATTTTGTAACTCAACTCCATGTATGTACACACAGTACACACTAGTATTTATATGTTTCAGTGGATTAACTGCTTTAAAATGTTTTAAATAGTTATTAATTATGACTATGTAGTAAACACCGTCACGGATGCTACACCGTCACGGATGCTACATTTCCATATTTTAGGAATATTAATAGTGAATGCAAGGGACAGTAATTATATAAGTTGTTTATTTAAGGTAGGCACCTATTGACACTTAGGCCTGTGACATCAGATCTTTTATAACTCCTATTGTCCTTAAGATATGAGTGTGTCACGGACGCTACAAGAAATTCCGACCACAACGATCTCCATTTTCATTTATTCACAAAACAATTCAATATGCAATTTTATTTTAATTTGGGTGTATAAAATGCTTGCCATGGATGTTGAGGTTGGAATTAAATTCAATATTACAATATTTTACCCATTTTTCTACATATAAACTAAAGGTATATGTACTTATGGTCATAAAACACAAAAAACATAACGATGTTACAGTTTTGGTAAAAATACCACAGTTTCTGTTCCGATGCACATAATCACATGAAATAACTTGTGAAAGAAAGATTAGGTATTCTGCAATAACATATGTAAGCTAAAAATTCCACAATTTTAACACTGTGTTCCAAAAAACATTTTGAAATTAAGTACATTTTGAAGTGAAACAGCATAACGCTACTTTTTACAGTTTTTAAAGGCATTTTTGTGGATGTACAACCAAACCTGCACAATATATGCAATATTTCTTTATATGACCAAGTTAGATACAACTATTACTATTTATTAGAAACAAATAAGCAATATAATATCAGTCTGAATAGCAGATATATGTCCATAACAAATGAAAATCATCTAGCGCACCCTGATTGTGACTGACCCGAGTACAAGAAATTTTTTATATACTGTAATATCAAACTGATCTTTTTAAATGCTCGACTAACCTCAACAAACCACAGCTTAAATTGTCTGATCGAACAAATTGCTAAGCTGTGAAGTTTGATGAGTGAAGCACTGAGAGTTATTCTGGAAACTGTCATCAGGTTATTTTTGTGTATCTGTGATCAACCATAGGTAGTGACGTGATGGGGAGGCAGGGAGGATGACAAGTGACAGAACCGGTGGGGATATAGAGAGATGTGCAGGTAGACAGTTAGACGGATGTTGATGGATGCAGATGAGTTACAAGATAACTCTACCACAAGAGAAAACGGGTACGTATGACAGATTGGTTTGTAGGATTTTCCGATATGCAGGATCGATTCACATGTGCATACATATAGGATATTTGGGTATTATAGGATTCACCAAGTGGGATGGTGTGCTAATATCAAGTGTTGTCTGCGAAAACTATTGAGTATGCCAGTGCCAGGTAGGTTAGGTACACAGAACAAGCGGCATACCGGTATAACGTATTTGTTTATAGATAAACAAACGGAAGAAAACACAAGTGCCACATTCTGCACGTCCTTGGATTAAAACCACCATGCAGTGCACTTGGGGTGATGTTGACATAAAATGAAGGAAAGCTCACAGAAAGACACGGGAGGAGTTGGTAAGATCAACGGTGTATTCAATACAACACATATCATATCACAAAACACACAAAGAGTCCGGTGCTGGAGATTCAACTTGCAAGGGGGCCTACCGGTTGTAACAGTGTTCAGATATGATGACCTGAACGCCAAGACTTCGCATCCTACACAAATCACATGACAGCGACACACAGCCAACATGCAAAGACAGGAATGTTACACACTACATATGGGAAAGGAATAACGCACAAGTATCTACATGGCAAAACACTATATACTGCTCAAAAGGTAATGTATGGGGAAAACAGAAAACTTCCCCTGACTATCACCATTTCTGAACTCTTTAAGTCCATATTTGGAATTTCTATGCATTTCTTTGTGTCATTCCTACACCAGCACATGTAAAATGTCAAATTTTCTTGCATCAAAAAGAAATTTTTCGAGCATCTGTTTAGCATAGAGGACACACTGATAGAAATACATTCATGACAACTTTGTCAAAAAGTACTTTGATTGGAAAAATGACATTAGAATGAGATATAACATCGTTCAGTAACAAAACGTATTGCACATGCAATTTGAAAGAGATGCTACAAATAAACAAAAATACACACATTATAACAGATAAGTTTATTTCACCAGAAAAAGCATTAGATCAGATCAAGGGCTCGCACATATTGAAAGATACACAAAATTATGCAACTGAACGAATTTGGCAATTGCATCAGTAATCCAATCCTACATTGGTTTTATCCCTGTCACTTGACATAGATTTATTTATTTACAAAGAGAACTTTACGGTCTCTAAGCATGCATTTGACGCATTTATACCAAAAGATTCAGGCCATATTGAATGTTGCACGATGGGTAGGATCCTTGGGTCAGCTGACATATCAAAAAGAGAGATACAAACCTTTCGACATCTGTTTGATCCTCTTCTTTTTCATCTGACTGTGAGAAATCCTCTTGTTCTCCATGACCGACAGCAAAATCAAAATTTGTAGTTGTGTCCATGTCCACATCCCATACGTACATTGTTGGTTCAGGAACACCCGATGGCTTTGAAATTACAAAAAATAATGAAATGATAATTAGCAACAAATTAATGATGTTATTCTATTTAAAGCAAATACTTTATAAAATCTCTTCTCAACCTGTGAAAAAAATACTACATAGCTTTAATATGGCATTAAGGAAAGGGTAAAACTCAATCATCAACTCTGGTGGATATATATCTGATGAAATACTTACTGCAGTTGAAAGAACGCTAACTTTGGTTCCATTGCAATTGATTTTAGCAGAAACAATTGTTCCAAACTTGGGCAGAGATTCCAATAAACACTTGGGGTTTGTATGAAGCTTGGCTTCCCTGAAACGGAATAGAAAAAAAGAACATCAAAATCATTGGGAATAATCCACATCCACAACATTGTTTTCTTCTATCAAGACTGTCAAATTATCTGGCCTTTGATCATACTAGAAATATTGAAAAGATGATGACATTGACTGGCAATTGATGAGCTGCACAGATGTGTATCTCATTTTTCTTGAAGCATGTCTGTCTACATTTTGAATTGAACAACTAGCAATCTCATAACCCTATATCATAGAGCTAGTCTATGGCTGTATCTTGTTCTACTGAATTAAACTAAATTAACTGCACATCTTATGGACATTGAATCCAAAACAGATGTGAAATTAATTATTTCATGATTTTTTTCAAATGAAGTCACTAGGCCCTTTCAAAATGTCATCGACATAGGGATATGAAACAACACTTCATAAGGATTCTCGGAATATAAAAAACATAATATTATCTTCACCGTTCTCAAATCATTCAATTTTTGGACTCTCAAACTTTTACAATACTCTTTTGGTCTACCACTTGTGAGGTCCACCATTCTGAAGCTCATTGAGTAAATAAAAATATTCACCAGATTACTGTTTTAAAAATCAAAAATTCTATGTTTCTCCATAGAGACAGTAAAGGGGTGGTGGCCATTTTGAATTGGATAATTTGTTTCACTGGTACCAAATTTTTCACAGTGGCCCCGACTTTATTCCTGATTTGGAAAGGAAATGCTTTGAAGTCTCCTTAAAGTTTGAACAAAAGTTTAAGTCTTTCACTTTTGAGGTGAGTACTGTCTCAAAGGAAATTTCGGCATCACTCTCAAAGAAGTGCTTAACCAAGAACATCAAAGGTCAAGAACAGCAGCTGACAGGTCTGTTGTCAACATTCAACTATGTCACTGCATGCATTTCAGTGCTTACCTGCGAGACAGATCAAAGACTTTGATGTATCCTGTAGAAGTTCCCACAACCATGAAATAACCATTGATGTCCAGGGATATCGGTTCTCCTTCAATCTCCGAGAATGAGATCAGCTGTTTCACAGTACCCTGTCAATAAAACAGTCAAAACACATCAGTAATACAGCCCCTTACATCTGTACTTTATTTGAATTCACATTATTGACATTTGAAGCAATTAAATGTGATAAACAGAAAGTATGATAAAAGGAACTCCATAAAGTAGTATGCGCCTTGAAAGTGAAAGACTTCAACTTTTGCTCAAACTTTCCTAAAAGAATCTTTCAACCTTTTTTTTTCGAAATCAAGAGCAAATACCAGGGTCACCTTACAAATTTTGGTACAAGAGAAACAAATTACCAAAAATTTACCAATATTTGAAATTCAAAATGGCTGCCATCCCCGTGTTAACTCTATAGAGAAATATAAGATTTTTGAATTTCGAATAACTAAGATGGTGAAAATTTTTCCTACACTAAGGGCTTTCAAATGAACCCCCACGGGTGGTTTATCAGACAAGAACTGTAAAAGTTTGAGAGTCAGAATATCTGTCCTCAAGGCCATTCTACCTAAAGATGCTGTTTCTCAGTAATGTAGACTCACCTGAAATGTCCTCACTTGAATTTTGCCCGGTTCAGTTGTATACACATTCTGATCGTACACTGCTACAATGGTGGACTCAGTTGTAAAGGTACCTAGGTTAAAGATACAACATACCAGGTAAATACAATCTGTATACTACGTGTACAGTCAGCTACCAGAATGATTTACAGATAGTCTAACAGTAGTAGTCAAACTATTTACCAGAATAAATATACTAGACTGAAAGATCTGTCACTTGAGGGCGCTCTCTACGCTCCCCTTACAAGCTGATAAAATCAATTTTGCATGATATAGGGCTTTCCAGCGTAGTACATGCACACAAGGTCAGATACGATGAACAGCTTTGGTCCTGTACGTACAGCACAAGAACAAATTGTTTGTTTATTGATTGATCGATCAATTGATTGATTGATTTGCATACGTATGTATCAAGGAACAAGGAGCTGTCAATTTGACAAATAGTCATATTCCATTTAACAAACTAACAACACAATTAACCGAGTCACTGGCAAAGAAATCAGTACCCAGAATGGTTTCGAAAGAGTTAAGGTGGCCAGAAAGCCTACGGGGTCAGTTAAAATCTTTAAAAAAAACATTTTTTGCATGATAGTTATATAAAAAGATGATTTATAAAAAAAATCTGAAGGCAATACATGGCAAAATATTAAAATTAAACAACAATGTTTTATGAAAAATACGGTTGTCTGTATTGCTAGGGAGTTTTTATGCGCCCTCCAGAAGAACAGATCGGACATGACTGTTGTTTTCTCAGTGGGGAGCATGTAACTTATATAGACGTTCTCTTCCGAACGCGCGCCAAACTTTCATAGCACGGCCACAACTGCGAGTCACTATGTCATTCTGCGAAGACGTATGTGCAGTGAGACGGCTCCCCTATGCACACGCTCTTGTTTCTGACTTTTCAAAACAATACCAGTCAAATTGTGAAGCAAGCTGAACCAGGGAAGAATGTTTTGAGCTGCCATATTAAGCACGGGAATCGTATCCTAGGGTGTTCTAGAGAATCAGGAAAGACCCAGTTGATTGGAATGCGGAAGTTTTGGACGATTTCAACGGCGCCAAAAACACTGTAAACAGCGATTTTCAACTCGTTTAGTGCATTTTTCATGTTTTTTAGAATTCAATTTTCTGGCTAACCAAACAACATACGCAATTGATGTTTTTCCCATGCATTTCAGAGGTTATTTCCGACAATTGCACGGCAGGATTTTTTCGTATTCGGGGCGGTTAGCATGCAACACGCAAAGTTTGATAATGTTTTTGATAAAAATCCATATTTTTTCACATGGATATTACCATTTCTGGAGTATCGACACAGAAATTGTGCTGTACACAGTCTTGATGGCATGCATACTATTGAAAAGCCGGAAAAAAATGCGAAAAAAAATTTAAATTCGAAAAATATGAAAAAAACATAAGTATTTTTCATACGTCTCAAATTTCATAATTATACGGTTATAAAACTTTTATGCATTTTTTAATGATACTTAATATATAACAAAGCTACACTGAAAGTTTGAAGTTTGTATCTTTATTTTAACTTGCTCAAATAATATTTTTAGCTACATGCCATTTGGGATCAAAAATAGGGTTTCCGGCCACCATAAGTTGAATTCAATGAGATGTGAAAAATAGTTGACAAAACCCATCTGCTACTATATATGTATAGTGTCTTGTCAACTTTTTTTCACACCTCATGTATCCATTATCTACAAGTACCCGCTGCAAAGTCCACATGTGGACTGTGGTTGGACTGACCCACTTGATATTCACCACTAGAATTCAATGGTTAGACATGCAGACCTCATCACATTGTTAACATTGTTGAGAAAAGATGTTGAGATAGCTTCAAGGGATATGCACGACTCAGTAAACAGACTTAGCAACAGAAAGAGGCAATTGAATGAGCATGCTACCAAAGTTCATACAGTAGGGAAATGGTTTGAATAGAAGATGTACAGCATAAATCTAACTTACCCACTGCTCGTATAGAGGGTCCTATCTCATACGTTACCACTTTTCGACCATTCCATATTGCAACATGTTCCTGTAATAAAGAACAAAATTGATAGCACACCTTACCAGATCTAAATTGAACTGTCACACGTCCTTGTCGTAATTCACTGTGTAAATACATCAAAAAAGTATGATTAACTTTCTTTGAAATTGTATGGTAGGCATCTCGCAGTTCTCTGATACATATTGACAGAACTGTCAGCACACTGAACTTTGTTTATTGTTTATTTATTTGTTGATTTTGTGAATGATGGTTTGAGACGCAACTTTATTACGAAGGCTTTGCCAGGATTATCTCTGCATAACTGTCGCAAAAAAGACTAAAATACTTAAAATTGTGGACTGACCTTGGAGGCATAGACGCCTTTGATGTGAATATCGGTCTTCAAATCATGATGTATACCAGAACTGTACATGTCAATTGACAACACACTGGGAGACACTTGGACGCAGGCAACCTGGAATGAAATTACAGGGTTTATCGTCAGAAGATAACCACGTGTTCACATTCAATGAATTGTCTATCTTGATAATAAACCTGAGTCATAACACAATGAAGGTGGCCTTCTGGTACAAATTTTGTGCTCATTAATGAGTAGCAAGCATAAATAATTTACCATGGCAACACAATATGGATAAAATCACAATTATTATATTCTCAGAAATTCCCTGAGGGTTTCATTAAAAGCTATTTCTTTCCGACTTTACATTACAGCCATAATTCATTCGTATTTAGAGCATGAAATTATTTTCCTCTACAAAATACTGTTTTGCATCTTTTTCCATTCAGCGAAACGTGTACTCACTGAACATTCTCAATGTTGTGTTTAATTTTCGATAAAAAACAAGGAATAATTTGGCCTTGTGATAAAACACAACATATCAAGACACAAACATCACTTGTTAATCCTCTTTCTCCCAAGTTGTATTTATTTCTATGGTTTGTCTATGGAGCCCGGTAGAAAGAGGATTAAAATTTACTGATACAGAAATATTGTGTGACGTGTGACCAGCCAGCCAGAGTTGGCTTGGTGACTGAAGACTTGTTGATCCTATATGCCAAGACATAAGTTTGATAACTCCGCATCACATTGTAACCTTGCTGACAAAAGGTAAATTTGAAGACTGCCGAATTATCCATTCTTCAGGAACGACACACTTACCTCGTCCTTTAAGTGAGAACTCATAACTTGTTCCGTAAATATGATGACGCTGGCAATGTTGTTCACAGCCAGGTAGTTCTTACTGGAACCCCATTTGATCTGCAGTATGTTGCCCTCACTGAGTCCTGGCGACTGTAGCTTCCATTTGGTTTCCCCTTCCTGCTTCCTACCGGCAGCTCCACTGGCAGGGGCATACTTCCACAGGGCTATCTTGCCATTGTTTGTGCCTCCCGCTAGTACTCCTATACCATGGAACAAGACAAAGAGAAGCACAATTTCTGTGAAAATTACACTGAAATCGGTTTTCTCACATTCCTGGCCGCTGGGAGTGCGGGATCGACAGAGTGGGAAAAATCGATCCCACACTCTCAGAAACCGTCCCACACTCTGCAGTAAATATTACACTCTGATTGGATGATAAACCGTCTGTTTTGTTCCACGCGCAAAATGTTATCCAATGGCATGACGAGTAACACATAGACCAGAACTACAAAGTAAGCAGGTCAAAGTACAGTGGCAGACGACAGACTAGTCACGATTTTGGATAATGTTGTACATGTCCAATGTGACTTTAACGTATTTTGTGGTCATGTGAGAAAAAGAATCTCCCACACCAAGGACCTGGGATTAGATTTCTCACACTCGTTGGGGATATTTTGTCTCACACTCGCCTGCAGCTCGTGTGAGACAAAATATCCCCAACTCGTGTGAGAAATCTGATCCCAGGTCCTTGGGGGTGTGAGATTCTATTATTCTCTTACTGCAGCAAGATATCACTAAAAATTCAATATTTGCAGTTTTGAAACATTACTGTACAATCCAATATTAAATTCAAAAATTCATTTTTACAGTTTTGAAAATATTCAATTTCAATTTAAAATTCAATTTTTTCATTCTGAAAATATTAAAGTCACTGTTCAGTTCAAAAATTCAAATTTTCAGAGTTTTGAAAATATTCAATTGAACATTCAATTCAATATGCAATTTTTAGAGTTCTGAAAATATTCAATATTCAATTCAATTTTTACATTCTGAAAATACTAACTTCACTGTTTGATCAAAAATTTCAATTTTTACAGTTTTGAAAATATTCAGTTCAATATTCAATTCAACAAGTCCATTTTTACAGTTCTGAAAATACTTCATAATGACCCAAAGAGATGCTTTATGTATATATATAAAGTGCAAGACATGACAGTCAGGCTTTTGGTATCTCCTTTCAATTTTTCATTTTCTAATATCCTTGGTACACATGCGAGACAAAACTTCAGAAATTATTATTGTTACCTTGAAAATGTTCACTCATGTGTTAACAAGTTCCTTTGAGATTGATGATCGTACTTACCTTTTGCTGATGAGTACGACAAACAATTAATGCATTCACCAGTTTCAAATCCCTGGTGGCCATCTAATGATAACACATAGTTATCATCTCTTTCCAAATCCCACATCCTGTAACAAAATCAGTCGTATGGCATAAGAATTATGGGTGAAAGAGGTGAAATTAACATGGCTGGTTGAGCGAATGTGCAGCGTATATTTGTGAAAAGAAACGCATAAAGGGTGCCAGATGTTGAAATTACAAATGACATTTGACACGACGGACTTGGGTAGTGATGCTCTTTCAACTTGTCTTGTGGTGACAGAATTGCATCAAAATTGAGTGGATGAATGAATGCTACGCGATTTGCATTTGTGGTTTCTATTTTTAATACTTTTTTCCCCCGAATAATTCAACAACATTTTTTTTTCAAATGTGGTACCACACTCGGTGTTCATTTGACCAAAGTTTGGGCTGTACACAGTAACACTGACTTTATACTGGCACAATACTGAAATTCCACCAATTACCTGATTAGTGTCTCTCCCGTCGCTACAGCGAGTAGACCCCTACCAGCCCATATCACTTGAAAGTCTCCCAGTTTGCCGCTAAGTTTAACCTAAGAAGTAGAGAAAACGAGTGAAAAGTATTTGAATGTGTATGACTTCAACAATTTGTGTGCAGACAGAGAGCCACAGTAACTTTGTCTATCACACTGCATTAACAAATCACAAGCTCTATCTGACCAAGTCCTCAAGGCCGCTGTCATAGAAATTATTACATGTACCATAACAAAACACCAATCTTCAAAATTGTAATGGTAAGTCATTGATACTACAGTTACATATTAAACAGGTAAATAAATGGTAAATTGTCTGAACAGCTCCAGTTACAAACCCTACATCAACACTGATGAACCTTGACTCTTTCACTGCCATGGTTTGGTCCAAGTTCATTGTTTGCTATGGCAAAGTTGGACTTATATACAGGGAAATGGGGTGAAAGGAATAACCCGTTCACCACTAATTCCCAGTAAACAGGTCCACAGTCACCATCAATAACAATGAGTTTGGGCCAAACCATGGTGGTGAAAGGGTTAATACAGCATATGCTTTTTCTGCTCTGTAAGTCGATTTTGGTTACCAATATGAAGGCTATTGGAGGGAGAGGCTGTGATACTTACACTTGCTGATTTCACGCACTGACTACATGAAATACTTTATAAAGAGAAGAAAACTTCTCAAAATCACTAACAAAGTACCTTTGAGAATATCCATCATAAATGGATAAACATTTCCAACTGAACCAGTGTGTAGTGAACGGAAGTAGAGCTTTGGTGTTGGCAATCCAGTATCTACAGCCCGTAGACAAAACCAAAACTATAAAATACAAACCAACCTTCATGATTTCCTGGCAATGACCGTCTGACGAGACACTGAACTGCGACAGCATCAGAGTTTCCGTCACCACGACTAAGATGTCTTTGTACTCATTGTATAGAAGTTTCTTCACCGCGCCATCTGCATTGAATACGGCTTTACATGCACCTTTCTCATCCAAGTAAAATACATTCCCTGGAAAAAATGTCACAGTGGCTGATGTTATATTAAATACCGATCATTTAAGGTAAAATACGCCTCAGAGATAATATTCATACTCTTAAATTTTTACAATTCTTTTCTGATATCTGCCACTTGTGGGGACTCATTTTAAAGCTACTTGGAGTAGGAATAATTTTTAGTTTTAACTTTTTACTTTTAGTTTTTCAAAAATCAAAATTTCATTTTCCCCAATAGCACAGGGATGCCAGCCATTTTGAATTGCAAATATTGGTAAATGTTTGGTAATTTGTTTCTCAACTATCAAACTTTGCAGGGTGACTCCTTCTTTGCATTCTTGATTTGGTAAGAGAATGGTTGAAGGTTTCACTGAGGAAATTTTGAGCAAAAGTTTCAAACTCTCACTTTCAAGACACATACTGCCTTTCTATTATTGGAAATATAGTTTCCTGCACACAAATCTCTTGACCTGCATTTACTTGAGAAACAGTCTCACAGCTGCAGAGTTCCAAAGCTGGTCTTCAAAGACGTCATTTGTCGTTCATACATTCATCTTCCGTTTTGGAAAATCGTTATATGCTCAACAGGTGAAAATGTCAAACTATGACTTTATTCGATAACACTGATATGATATATTATACTGTCGTTGGGTAAACAGCATCTTCTGCATGGATTGAAAACATTGCTCTGGCTGTATCAAAAGACTGCTAGTTTAACTGTGGTGACAATCAACATAGCTTTCTTTGAAGTTTCATTGCAAATGTATGTGTTCACTTTTCACTGAAACATTGTTGTGTGTAAAACAATGGAAGACTGCCGGTAATTTTTGACACAATAATTTGTTTTTCTAACCTTCAGATCCTGGTGTAAAACAGGTCTGTGTTCATGTTGTATCAAAAACGTGAGAAAAACACCAGAAGATTGCCAGTAATTTTTTAAAAACAAAAATTGCTGATTGTACACAGGTTGTATTTCTCACCTTCAGAAAACAGGTCTGTCTACATTTTGTATCAAAAACATTGAGAAAGACACCAGAAGATTGCCAGTAATTTATTTACACAAAAATCACAGACTGCATTTAGATTGTATATCTCACCTTCGGATCCTGATATAAAACAAGTCTGTGCATCGTTTGCATTGATCTTGATGCTGGCTTTGTTGTTTCCTTTCTTCCAACTGAACATGTCAAGTGCACTCTCATCACCGCTGACTGCAGCACGGGCCAAGGCTGCCGTATCACTGTCAAATACAAAGAAGACACTGATCACAGACATGACACATGTCTACAAAATGAAATAATACTTTGCATCCCTCTTTGAAGTAGAATTCAATACATATTATACCGGTGGTTGTTGTTCATTTTGTAATCACTGATTGTTCGATTTTTCCACTTATTGGTGTTAGTAAAAGAATTGTTTTGGGACTGGGAAACATGACATGTCCCCACACAAAATTGTGCCTACCATCTTATTTTCCGCAGTGAATTTGGGACAATTATATGGGAAAGATTAAGAACACAGATCAACATATTTCACACTACTGACCAGAAGGTCAACACACTAAAAAGAGTCTTAAAAGAAGGGAAAATTTAGCTGTAATTTCTCTGAGCCTTTACCTCGCATCGTTATGACTTCACTTTAAAATGATAAGTTATGATCAATTACCAAGCATTACGCAAGGTACTTTTAGTTGTTTTTTTTCACTACTGGAGTACGCAATGGAATATGCCATCTGTCTCCATGGCATCAAGAGCAAAGAATGGTAAGCCAGAGAAAATTTACTCTTGTAGCAAATCTGTATTTTTTCTGTTTCCTTCCTATCCTTGAAAATTGTTGAAACACTGTTAGAGTCAAGCAAATGATTTTCTTTATAGAAACTGAGTGTACAGAATGCCAGTCAAGGTAATATCTAATGCGATATATCTTTTAGTAATTGAATTTGTTATTCAATTTTGTAATATTTTTGATAAACTGTACTCTCATTTATGTTGTACTGAATGTACATCAAATTTCAGTTCGAAGGACAGTGATTGTCACCTATGTTAATTACATAACAAACATCAAACACAGTCCCGAGGCCTCACTCTGATTGACAATAACCCTTGTATTCCTGTGAATTATCACATAATATGCACACTCAGCCACTTTTGATATCATCTATGATAGACGCTGTAGGCAATATCACGGGAATCTAAATGAACAAGATGAGGTCTGCGAGTTTCATGGTCACTTATCACTCTGCTTTTAATGACAAGGAAATCACCAAGACTGAGAGAATAGAGAGTAAAACAGTGCACTCACGCTGCAGCATCTGGGTTTATACTTGGCCTGAACACACACTGTGTGATCATCTGTGGCAGTTCGTGTTTACAAAACGGTCCTGGCTGGAGTCGACCCCTGTGATCGGCTTTCCATGCGATCATAAGGCCATTCTGTCATGGAAGAAGGGAAACAACACACTGCAGTTGATACGATGTACATCTATATTAGACAACTTCTGGTGTATCTTCAACAAGTGCAAAAACACTATCAATTAGAGTATCAATGCTCCTTCAGTGGCAATATCTGTAACTTCAAATTCAGCTAGCTGAATGTGTACCAAATCAAGAATAGAAATCGGGGTCACCATGCAAAGTTTGGTACTAGAGAAACACATTACATGATATTTCAATATCGATATTTGAAATTCAAAATTACCGCCACCCCAAGTGTTAACTCTGGTTAAAAACTTTCTTCCTCCAAGCGCTTTAAAATGAGCTCCTACAGGTGTTGGATCAGAAAAGAATTGTAAAAATTTGGGTGTCCAAATTTCTGTCCCAGAGTCGCATTCTATCTTGACAGATGGAAATAGACTCAGACAAAATCCAGTAGCTTACTCAGTAATATTGTACTTGGGAACTAAAATCCAAGAGTAGTATCGTTTACATGCATGCTGCTCAAATTGAAACATCTTTAAAAGTGTACACAACATCTAAATCTGATGTTTTTATCAAGTCTTGTATTTCAAAAAGTGTGTGCCTACCTTTGAGATATTAATAACAATAATTGATTAATAAATGGAATATTTTGACTGCATGAAAAAACATAGGGCCAAAGTCCCTGAAGCTACTATAGACATGGATACAAAATTAAGTATTTCCTGACTGTATGAAATTATCTCACTAAGGTAATCCTAGGGACATGTAAACCAAATATTAAAACTGTCTGACCAGCAGTTTTGAAAAAACAAGCGACTCAACAGTTGACAGAGCTCTGCTGTGTTATGTAGAGAATAACCTTTAGTGACACATGTATTGATGAAGAAGGTGGATATCTTTGATAGCTCATTTCAGGATGGCCTGACCAAAAATGGTAAAAAATTCCGTAAAAATACAGATTTGCATATTTCATCAGACTATATTAGTCTATAATAGCAAATAAACGAGAGTTAATTACATTCTAATTAAAGTAAACAAGACTTGCTTAAATCAAGATTTACGTCATAAAAAACAGCATATCTGTCAGGTTATAAAGAATCTTGATCTTGTTATCTTTTAATATATTATTTTCATCCTATTAACCAAGCACATTTTAACTTTCAAATTAACTTGTAAGTAAGTTCTGTTGAATAAGTTGAGACTGTACGTACTCAGAGAAAGCACACAAGAAGTTCAAGGTCATCAAAAGCATTATAAGGAATCATGTTACACTTTCATTGCACTGTTTACACAGATTGCATAAGTGCTATAAATAGCACATGAGGAATCTTACAGCCCAGCTTTACCATAAAAACCCCATCACTTTGACCACTCTTTTAATTGACCACTCTGTTTTTTCCTCAAAAAGTAATCTTATTTTATCCTTACCAAGTCAACCATAAATGGAAATTAGAACTTTCTCTATCTCTATTTATTTGACCACCCTATCATGACAAACTATTATGAGCAATTTCTTTTAGATAACATAAATGGTGGTTCAGAATATATCAAAGTTGGGATTCAGGAAAGTTGCCTTTACATGATTTCATCCTCCAAGATGGTAAGCATTTCACTATGAACTGTCAAAAAAAGTTGAACTTTCTGATAATTCCACACTACAATTATTTTGGCTTTGATGATTTCCTAATTAATTCAATTATTTAAAATCATATTAATTATTTTTTTCTGGGTGAATTGATAGGGTTTATACAGTACAAGAATTCCATACAATGTAAGTCAATTTTGACCAAAAATGACAAAAAATTCCTTAAAAATACACATTTGCATATTTCATCACAATTTGAACAAATCTAAGTTGGGTTATCCCTAGCGACCCGTATACCAAATAACAAAGCTGTCTGACCAGCGGTTATGAAGAAGAAGATTTTTTACCAAAAACACCTTTTTTGGCATTAATTTGCCTATTTTCAACAATATCACAAAATTAAAAAAAATAGTTTCTCAAAATCATATTTTTCATCTACACAACAAATATCAAATCAGTAAGTACTGTGGTTCTCAAGATATTTGAGTTGAGGGACGCCTCACAAACGGACATACATACTTACATACATACATACATACATACATACAGACTGACGACGGACGCCGACGGATACCCATCCCAATAGCTTCTATAGACTATAGTCTATAGTAGCTAAAAAACGTTAATGCCATGTAAAAACAACCAGTTAGAGTGAAATTTGTTCTAAACAGATGACAGCAGAAGTGGGAAATTCAGCGTTTATCCATTACCATGATCACAAAGTGAAGATATATGTATCACAAACAAAGCATTTGTGGATAACATGCCAACCCAATATCTGAAACACAGTCCACTTTCTCGTACGGTATGATATTTTTTTTCCACTACACGCAGCCTGCACACAGACAGGAGACAGACATAATTCTGAACAGATAGTGCCATCAGCAGATACAATGGCAGAGAACAAAATTTGAAAAATCGAGAACTATAGGGCGACCACTCTACCACCACAATAGGTTTTCATCTTCAGGCAACGGAATACCAAATGGGAAAAGCTGTGACTTTAGCCTCGTGAGTGCATGTAACATGAGCATTTTTAATCTACCGACTTATTCCCATATCCTGTTCTGCCAACTGGTACTGGATTCCCGCAGGGCAGTATTGAAATCTTTCATCTCTCAGGAAATAGGGGTTGCTGTGTTGTCATGGCAATTGCTGAATTTCTTGATGTAAATCCAACTTTGCAATGCTAGACAAAGCTGTCGTTAACACCCAGGCAAACATCACATTTGAAAGCAAATCTCAAGAAGCTGAATACCATATTCTATAACCTGACACCACGGACTAACCTTATCTCCCGATACAAGTCGGGTACCGTTGGGGCTCCACTTCAAAAGAACGACTTCACTCTTGTGAAGATGCTCCGCCCAGTAGAGTTCCCTCTCTTGTTCGTTCCAGATGAGTATTTCGCCATTTTCCCAACCGGCAGCGACGATAGGCCTGACTGGATGCCAGTCGAGGGACATCGATGGACATGCTCTCTGCATGGTTGCGTGCTCCAAAAGCTCACCCTGGGTATGCGCAGAGGGACAGAACACAAGTTTGAGCAAGCATTTTAATTCTGTGGTATGGCAAAATAAATATCGACACTTTTCCATGATTATCAATGAGCCTATCTTGACCATACATTTGCATAAAGATATAAAATATATGTCTTAACTTTCTGAGTTTTTGAATTAAATTCAGAGTTGCATACAAACTTGCTGTACTCATTTGCAATCTGTCAACTGGTTTGATATTGATGTCATAATGCTCTACCTACTGTGGAAAAACACAAACTTGTGTTTTTGACGGCCATTTCCTTCTTCTTTAAGTATCAGCGGCTTTACAATTTCAATCCGACAACATCATCTTCAAACCCTCAATGGTGATTCTGAAAGCCACAATGTATCATTACTGGTACTTACTTCGTCTCTGTATACATGAACACATCCGCCGCCTCCATCACTTCTCGACGCTACAGCCAACAGTGGGTACGAACTGTGCCATTCAATGTCCACGCTGGGGCCTGGTATCGGCTTCTCCACTTTATGGTCAAAGTAGACAGCCATTTTGATGGGAACACCTTCCTTTGGTATATACTGCAACAGGGTAAGATATAGACTGGAGGTCAATAAAAATCCAGTGTTGATAAAGATGCTTTCCTTTCACTCATAGTATTCAAGGGGTTCCTCTTTGGCAAACAAAATTACAAAGAAATATCCCTCCTTTACCAATCTGTGAAAGAAAATATTACTCTACCGGTAAAAGTTTGTAACGACCAATCATATTATTTTTGAATGCATGCAGTACGGCACAAATTTCTACACAAACACACCATTCTAACTAAAACACACATGCACAAATGCAGATTCTGACAATAATACTGCTGGGCAGCATTGACTCTCGGCATAGAGTTTGAAATAGCACCATGGAGCTACATGTACAAATGGATGACAATCTGTCAATGGTTCTACTCCTGAATAAAAATGACGCGATGCGCTCTACACACTCAGTACGCCCAAATAATCACGTGATGCCAGTACAAACAAGCCCACATGTGTACTAACGCGTATGGAAATACACGTACGTCTACGCACATATGGCTTTGTTTGTACCATGGTCGATTCGAATTCCGGGTTTAGCCTATTTTCCATGAAGCAGAGATGTTTGGCCTTCTTTATAATCTTCAAAACTTGTTCACATATCTAAGACATACAGCATACAGCACTGAGGAAAATCAGCCTACCAATTTAGACATGTAGTTTATGGACAATGCAACCAACCATACTATTTCTGTAGCATGTATATTGCTGTTCATGCTGCTGTACCAGTCAATGTATGACAAACTGGGGATATTTCAACCACAAGTTTGATGCTTTAGAATGAATGCTAAAGAACTGCATGCAACATTCACGTAAAATATGATTGATCTGAAAACTTGAGCAAAATCAAGAATGGAGTTCAATGAATTTACCAGTATGAGCTATTGCCAGTGCAGCAGCACCTTGTCAAAGTCTATTTACAACTGCACTATTGTCTACTTTATATAATAAGGGTAGAAGACTTGATCCCAGGGATTGAGTTTGTTAGTATGTAAGAGCATTATGAAGGTGTCATCAGTCCGGGTCAGCTCCAAAATTGGAGCGCTATACCATAATATTTTCCCCCTCTCATTAGCCAATCAGCGGCCAGCGCGCCATCAGTAAAAATTGTATTTCCTGGCAACCTCCACATGCGTCCTTCGTTACGTATGCCATACTGTGTCGAACTCCCGCGCCGTATTCTGTCATAATGTCGAACAGTTGTGTGGCCACTCTGTCAAAACACAATTTCAAAATCGCGTACCAGTTTTATTCTGGCTAAGACACCAAACCCCATATATCGCTGTGATTCCTAGACTCTGGCTTGAAGTCCTGCGAAATATAAATTGTGTACCTACACAGATCGTTCAGAATACCCAATTTGTGTCGGAGATGGCAGCGATACAAATTCTACCGTATGGGGAACAGTTGTGTGGCCACTCTGTCAACACATTTTCAAAATCGCGTACCATTTTTAGTCTGCGTTTGACAACTACAAAACAGGTATCGTTTTAAAGCTCTGACATTGCTCTTCTTTCTTGCAAAATGTTATACGCGTACCTACACAAATAACCTTTATAACAGTATTTCTAATAGAGATGACGAACATCCACAAAATGATTCTCGGTACTTGAGCGAAATCGATAAACTTGGGGTAGAAATGAATCGTCAATATTTCGAATATTTGTTCACTGATCGGACTCCTTGTTGGACATGACCTTCTGCAGAGAACATGGATTATGTTGACTGTCGAAATTCGTCGAAATTCACAAGACAGGGGCTTAATAAGCGGCCCAAAACTGCCGATCACACTTGGTGGGTAATTTGTGACCCAGCGTGACCTGTACTTTATTAATGATGTAATCTGGTCGATGATTGGCTGAATGCCGGAATACATTATCATAATGAGTCTCCAATTTTGGAGCTGACCCGGACTGGTCATAGCCTTTTGTTTTCCATTGAAATTGTGAATTTCCTGTCAAGACAATCTGCCTTTATATAACACTAACAAAATGAAACTGGACTTACTATCTGTGTTTCCTCTGGCTTCTGAAATTTTTCAGTAAATTTACGAATTGGGTATTGAAACTTTTTGTAAATTTTAAAATTTATAAGTAAACTTAACTGTTCCAATACGGAACATCATTCAATCAAATTCAAATTAAGTACCACATGTGCTTAGACAGAACTATTTTGAGGTTTGGGGACCTTCAGCTCTCAATCAACTAGCTGCTTCCTTGCATTCGTATATTTACGAATCAACAATGAAAAAAATTAGTAAATCATCTAAAAAATTAGTAATTTTACGAATTTGAGAGTGGCAGCGGAAACACAGACTATGTCAGCTGTGAGACAAAACCATGCATGTCGAAATGTCTCATGAAATCCAAATTCCAATTCATCTGAACTTATGTGAAATAACCTGAAATTCTCGCTACTGGATTTTGCATTTCTGAGATGCTGATTTCCGTAACATGTTTCCCTTCTTGATAATGGTACATCCTGTTTCCAAGGCAACAGGAAGCGAATCAACCACATTAAATCATGGGCAGACTGCAATGATAACACTTTTGCTAATGAAGTATTCCATGTATCGTATATCAGTACAAAATAGGAGCAAGCTTTCTGTCATGGTTGTGGAATACAGGACAATGTGAAACAGCCAAGGACACTGGCATCAACTTTGTTATCCTGATTCTTTCGTAAGTTCAGCTCCACGTTAGCGTAAAAGAATTGTAGCCACCTTATCTACAGCAACAGTGGTTGTCTTATCAGTGCTGTAGGGCTTCTACAATGCACACATGCAGAGCAGAACGCAAGGTAAATGCCCCCAGTACATGTACATGTATCAGGCATGAACACAGAAAAATGATAAAGACAGCTGTAAACTTCAATTCCAATATCTTACATATCCCTTCACACATCAGAAGAAACTACAGGCGTGCTACTCATTCAGACTATGGTAACACACACATATAAACACAAATATGACATACATATATATATACAGATATACAACACCTGCATGCCCTCGTGTGGGAAGGATAAATACATACTAAGAGTGCCTCAAGGACAGAGTCCCCATCATCTTCATGACTGAAAAACATAGCCATACCACACGTATGTACTGGCTCGGCAGAAGAAACTGTTCAGTAAACATCTACATCAGGCGTAATGTACAGAGCTTTTACCAGTAAAGACAAATACGAAGAGGATTTATTTGTGTAAGCTCACTAGGAGGTATGCATTGAACATCAACTCTCTTGGAGGTAGCGATTCCCTCTCTGATTGGCTGATATTTTTCCGCTTTGCTTATTAAGCTTCCCTGACTGACGTGAAGATAATACGGCTGCCTTGATGGACTTATCTAATACAAAGTGATATTTTTGGAAGAAGCTCTCGACCACAGAGATTTAAATTTTACATCTTCAGCTCTAAGTGAAGAATGGATGGCTTAATTTTATCAACGCTTGATTGCTTCTCTCCCTGCCATATATATATGGCCATTCCCCTTTGCAATAATGCTAGGACCCCACATGTTTACAGTTATGAAATTGAACCTACCATTGTGTTGACAGAGAAGACATGTGAAAGGTTACACATGGCAAAGGTCATGAAATCAGTCCATAGGAGGAATCAAATCAAAGTTAGGTAAACATATTGTACTCTCACACATGCACAGAAGTACACGCGAAAATTTAATGTAACAGTTATTGAGGAATTCCAGAGTAACATACAGTGGATGTCAATCTCTCAAATGACTGGAAAAGCAACTTAGTGCTTTACAAACTTGAATATTATTTCTTTAAATAAATATTCAAGTTTGTAAAGCACAAAGTTAGGTAAACATATTGTACTCTCAAACATGCACAGAAGTACACGCGCGAAAATTTAATGTAACAGTTATTGAGGAATTCCAGAGTAACATACAGTGGATGTCAATCTCTCAAATGACTGGAAAAGCAACTTAGTGCTTTACAAACTTGAAATAAAATATTACTCAAAATTTCCTAAATAATGAAATGAAGATGTTAAAATGTATAGCATTGATGAATTTACGCTTGATGAAAACACCACATCTAATTCACAACTGGAAACTGTTTGAAAGTTGTGGCATCCAATAATTGATTCCTTTAACACGTCACACTCTGTTCACAATATAAACCAATCCATTCTCTGTTAAATTGTGTGAAAGTTTTGCATACTTTTCATTTTCAACTGTGAACCTGCTTTCCTTATAACTGTAGAGTATACTTCATCTATCTCTGATTTGCCCAAGCATTCTCTGATGGTCTGTTATCACTTTTTTTCACACCACCGATCCCCCTCCCCTCCATAGAACCAAAATGAATGAATGCTGAGATAAATTTGAAATGATGGGATGTACAGAAAAATATACATGCGAATTCCTAGTGCTGTGACATTGATTTTGTTTTGCTATAGGTACGCAACATAAACAAACATTAACAGGTGGTCAAGGCCCATGAAATTTGTACATTAATGTGTGTCTTCAGTCTTTCTTAGCAGTTTCTAGCTGTAATAGCCTGTCACATGCTGACTTTTGCATGGCTACAAGCTACTCTCTACAATTACTGCTCTGTCTAGTCTATTCAATTCTATCAAATGTACCATGATTACTGTTAATTCAAAAATGTACTCATTAAAAAAAGGCTACCTGAAACATTATCCATGTACTGTTAAAGCGGAATTCATGATGAAGTGTCCAACTCCTTTGATTATGTTTACATTAGATTACATCCAATATTGACAAATGCTGAGTGCATGTACTTTTACATATATAAAACAAGCAGGGCTCCGTCTTGTACATGCTGGCAAAATTATACATGGAAATATGAACTTCAGGTGTGGTATGAATTGCTTTTCTTTCATTGAAAGCAACAACACCAGGGCATTCTGCTGAGTTTAAAACAAGAGACTGATTTTAGTTTCTATTCAAAATGTAACTGCTGCATGGCAGTCTAACACTAATGCTCAGATGCTCTACACGCGTTGACACAAGGGTCTGGCTGCACCACAGTTACTGGCCTCGAATCCAGTGCCTGTGCACTTATGCATTGAATGGGTGGACATGAACAGTAGAGGGCGCTAGACTGTGACTTGCAATATGTCACAAGAACTGCATACCTGACTCTCTCTTTGGATTCACAATATGTATAGCAAAGTTTCCTGGTCAAATTAACAGGCACTTCAGTGTACGAATTGCTTAAGTCTGACCAGTTTAGTCTAGTTGAGTAAAGTTTAAAAATTTTTAAGGCTAAGTACTAATTTAAGTGCTAATTGATACAAATTAACTAGTCTAAAAATACTGGTAACTAGGAAAAACCAAGGACATGGGTTTCATTCCTTGGAAAGTATGCGTAACGTATTGCTGGTATAATATAGTTATCTACCCTTCTAGTACTCATGTGATCACAGACTAGGATAAAAATAAAACTGTTGTTCCATAAATATGGCATAATGACAGAGAAATACTTTGTGTGACTACTACTAGACTGAAAGATTCAGTCGTGTGCGGGCGCTCTGGCGCACTGCGACCTACGACCCTTGTGGTAAAGGGTCGTAGGTTGCAGTGCGCCGGAGCGCCCGCACGCGACTGAATCTTTCAGTCTAGACTACTACCTGAATGAGAATTTAAGATCATCTTGGACTGAATTGAAAACATTGTCATGAGGCATTCATGAAGATGCATTCTAGGTGGTTGACAAAGTTTTGAAACAAAGTAAATGATAGAAGTTTCAAAATTATGTTGTTTTGATGTATGAGAAATCACAAATGGATTTACCCTTGTATGAATGTGAAGAATTAATGACCAACAACAGCTATCAAGAAATACACTAGCTCATCCAGTTCACTTTATACACGTATATTGACATAAGCATTACGCATTTCAAGGCTGAATGAAACAATGGCGTTGATAAAAATTTATATCGCCATTTGACAGTATTTATTGATGCCCAAGTAAGGACTAGGAAAATACAGCCATACACATCAGAACTATTATGCATGCATTGCAATACTCGACGAGATACCATATGTAGGCAGACTAGATCATAGATGACTGCACAGCTCATTCAAAATTTTGAAGTTATTGCGCATGATTTCTTGTTTCAATCATAAGTATGTCGTTAAAATTAGTGGCTCAGTATTTGCAGAAGATTAATGGATTGAAAATGTTGTTTCAAGAATACCAGTTACTATAGTCATAGCACATGTATGTAAGTGAAATTATTGGGTCAATGCTGCCTGCAAATGAAGATGGGTCTCTAACTCAAAATATTTTACTTCCATTATAAACAATCTCTCCCATAGTTCTTCCAGGTATCTTTTAAATTCAACAAAGATTGACAAAGAATATTTGGTTTCTCAAACACTTAATATTATTATTAATTTAATTTATTCACTTGAATAAGCAACATGAGTCTTGTTCACATTCACACACGCAAGCACACACACAAAATTCATTTGGGACCTATCAAGGACTATACTCTTTGTGAAAAGATTTGGTTTGTGCCATTGTGACTACACTCACTCAGCATAATTTCATTTTCAAGTTTGAGCCAACGCAATTACCATGGCAGCAGTGCTCAAGTCCTTTGATTGTCTTAATTTAAATAGTATAATAACAGTAAGGCCATGCACCAAATGTGACCTGGGCAGGTGTAACGCACCCACACAAATACTCATAAGTTTAGCCCAGCTCAAGTTTTACATTGGCCCAAAACTCTCCCGCGCCAAGTCCAACTTTGACTTTATAAAGCATATGTACATTGATCATTTCAAGCTGATTTTAAAACATATAATTGCTCTGGTCTCTGGTACACGAAAACTTGTCCAGTGAGAACTCCACTCTGCTGACAGTTTACAAAATGTATACAGCATGCCAAAATAGCATCGATCGCAATTTCAGGTTTGTAATACAGCTGCACGCGTGACTTCGGACATATCTGCCGGAAATTTGGACAAATATTGTCGTTGTATACTGTTGTTGCAGCTTGTAGTCTGAGTCATCAATTCATACAAATAAGTGTGACTTTAAGTAGCCATTGTAACACTAGCAGGTTTTATTTTTTCGTTTATGCGGAAAATGCCGACATATATTTATCTATGCATATTAATGAGAGAACAGTGACATCATTTGCGATCAGCGCTATTGCAATGTTGTCCTCATAACAAATTCTACCTTTTCAACCCTCTGAATTCACAAACCAAGAGACTAATATTGAAACAAAAGTAGTGACTAAATAATTTCTGGTACGGTTTGTCAGATTAAATGTTTTTACTCTGATTCATTTGATACATTGTGCTTCCTTGCGCTTTCTACCAATACAAAACTACATTTAAACATCGGAAACAACACAGAATTAATTTATCAATAATTTCACAATCTTTATATCCAGACATATTTCAAATAGAAACACAATAATCAGAGTGTCGATGACACTTGAAGTAAGCATCATTTTGGAAGGGAATTCTTTCACAAAATCAGCTGTGTGCGAATAAATAAACAATGCAACTTTCCATAATTACAGATAATTTTACGCTTCATCTTTTCTCCATAATATTAGTCGTACCCTACAATTCACAATTATTATTTAATTAAAATCTGAGGACGAACTGTTGATAAGTATTACACCTAAGAAATTGTGTTCTTGAAAAAAACCCTGATCAAATAGAAAAGAACCTACCTGTTCAAACCAGCAGTCTCCCAGAAAAGTATGTGAATGATCCAGCTACCGTGACCAGCCCACTTTTGTGAAGTCGCGATTTTGTGTTGAAATATTCAAGTATCTGTACTCAGGTACAGTGTGAGTATCACTCCCGTGAGTGTTGTTTATTTTGACGTTGACTTAACACTCTGCTAAAAATGGTTTCCTTGACAGTGATCAATATTTAGTTCAGACCAGTTTTGACAACCCTTCTGTTTCAGATGTTACCTTAAATTTAAAAAAGAATCTCTTCGTAGATGCGTCTGAAACACTACGTTTTCATGTGCTGAGCTGTTGTGTATGGTTACCGCTGTCCACCATTTTGAACCTGATGAAAAAATTTCAACTGTCCCGGATGTGGTTTTCCGAAGCGGAGAAGACAAAATTTAAAGTGATTTTTTCCCCGTCATAATTACAGAAAAAAATATAATCTTGACGAATATATATAACTTTAATGATATAGTTTGATATATATTTAATTTTCTAACTATATTAGCGAAAACATATCATAACGGTCGTTTTTACAAAATTGTGTGTTGAACGAGGTTAAAATCTTTGGTAAAATGGCGACGGACACTGACCCCGATACACAGCTCATCGAAAACTATCAGCCGTTCTTCAGAGAAGACCTCCTCAAGTATGTCGTTTTCCCAGAGTTATAAGCTTTTGGTTATAAATTTCTCTCAATCAATTTCGATCTTCAAACCGTCGTGTTCTTTTCACGATTACCAAAATTGTGTTCAGGTCACCGAACTTTGTTATCCAGTCAAACTTTTTAACCTTTGACCCTGTACAGCTGACTTCAGCTCCGGGGGTGTACATGCGGCTGGCATACATGCTTCCCTTGTCTGATTTTTCATGGTAGTAGGCTTCCTACCTCCATGGATAGTTGCAAAAGGTCGACTATTTGCAACTATTGGACCGAGCATGGTCAGATCATCAGATTTTTCATTATTTATAATGTATAACCCCCGGGTATAACCCAGGTCCAGGCCTCAAGCCCTACGTAAATAAGGCCTACCTATATGCTTGCGGGCTGTAGTACATATAAAAACTGATGAAAATTTGTAAATAATCATTTTCTACCGATGAGACATTAATTTTTGTAGTGGTTGGTGTGCACTCATTCCCCAAAAGTTTGGACTATAAAAGAGGTAATTTTATTCCTGCAGCACACTGAGGCTGCCTTCTACACCACTAGAATTAGGAGAATTTTTCAAGACACCTGTTTGAAGAACCGTAGTTATTAACTGTGTAATATACAAATAAACTGAGGTGACAGAAACATATTGTCAATCTTTTATATGTAGCGTTTACAATTCTGAATCAGATATCACTCCTGGCATGCAAATTGAAGGTTAAAGTTGTGCAAGCTCAATTCATATGTAAAATCTTCAAAAGCATATTATGTGTTCAATCACAGTCTCTCCACACGCGTGTGGAGGAACTGTGGTTCAGTTTTTCAACACCACAGTGTTTTTATGTTCTTAAGAATACCAGTAGACAAATATAAACACTTTTTGTTAAAATTTTTAGCTGTAAGTGTAACACTGAAGTAGAGGAAAAATTTGCAGTTACTTGGGGATATGGCAGACTTGAGATTTGTCAAGAATCTAGCTCAAAGCTCTCTATTTCATTCACAGCTAGTGCAGTGACATCGGAAGTATCAAAGTTACCTTTTGTTTTCCTCTTAAATCATCGTGCCAGCTGTAAATTTTATAAATTTTCTACAAATGATATTTGAGATATAAATGTATCCTATACAATCAAATCTCATCACTCATTCTTTTTCGCTTTTCTCCCCAGGGACAAGGTGGCCCTAATAACTGGTGGAGCAACTGGTATTGGTTTTACAATTGCAGAAGTTTTCATGAGGTATAAGCATCCTTTGAATTGGGTTATTTGAAAAACCAACTGTGTCTGTCCATGGAGGTAGAAGGAGCTACCTCCATGGTTTGTCCATCATGAAATGATTGGTGTAGTGGTCATTTACCTTTTAGTTGAATATTTACTCCACAGCAATGTCAGCAGTGAGGTCATTGGACTTTGGTCAGTTGATTAGGGTCACAGATGTGTCACAGAGACGTATAATTCAACAAATACTGAAGGAAGTTGATGGAGACTGTGACAGATTTAGTAGATTTTTGAATTTGCTTTCGATAATTAATACTGAAATTAGTGTAAAAAGTCACACCCCTCCTTCCATTCCAAAAGTTTTTTATAAGAGTCAATTGTTTGTCAAATTGTTTACATTATATGGAATGTGTTAATTTCGAAGATCACGTCATGTAGAAAGTGGTCTTACAGTACTAGTAATTGTGTACCCTTTTCATTTGTAATGAAGGTCAGGTTGAAGAAAAGTCAACAATCTCATACCTTGATATTATATGTATTCAACTATGATCATATTCTCTCATGATGTTTTTACATTATGCAGACATGGTTGTGACACAATCATTGCAAGTCGAAAAATTGAAAAACTGCAGAAAGTAAGTTTAGCACTCATCCTTTGACACATACTACTTGTTGGTGAGCTGTCAATTCAGCTCATTTCCATCATTTCTCACACCCATACTCAATGTCATAATTCTGTTGCTACTGTGCAAAATGTAGAAGTTAACGTTGTACCAATGCACTTTTAGAGTGTATGTCTGAATGTATCTGTATCTCTTTGTGATTGCAAGATTTCTAAGGCACTGCTTCAAGGACTGCAATGGAACTTTAGTCTGTATTCAGGTAGACTGAAACTACGCTGTCCCTCGGAGCACAAAGAGCGCCCTCGAGGGACAGATCTTTCAGTCTAGTATTCAGGCAGTGTCGATCAGAAATGCAGCCAGATTCTGCTTCAATCAAATCTGTTGGTTAGCTGGAAAATTAGCAATTGCAATGGTAATTTTAGAGCTTTAATCGAGCGATTGTGACTTTGAACATGTATTTTATAAATTGTTTTTGTCACTCACAGGCGGCTAAAGCACTGGAAGCAGGTACTGGAAGAAAATGTCTCACAGTTGTAATGGACGTTAGAAAGGTGAGTTCACAGAGAAAGTTGATACAGATAATTTAATCTGTCAGCCTCTCTCTTCCTGCTGTGAAGCTATTGTAAATTCATTGACAAAAATGGATTTAGTGATACAAGGGTATGCTCATCTGAAATTTCCTACATTTAACTCCTTCATCCCATGTTTCCTACATGTGGATCCACCCATTCTATAGAGAGCAAAGGAATTGTACCACTCTATGTCAGTGATGGAATTAATAGAACTTTGTGTTCGTCATTCAGAAATTTACAGTAAAAAGTAAAGAAAACTTCTCCACATATTTCGTTAGAATGAAAAGTCTCTTGCAGTGTGTACAGAGTGTCAAATATTCAGCTTCATGCAAGTAATAACAGATAAAGGTCAGGACGGAAATTGAAACTCAGCCAGAACTGTATGTGTCAAACTTAAACATTGAATATTATGGCTCAGGATTTGCCAAACGAAACTCTTTATCATTATGAATATACACTGAAACCAAGTCAGAGTTTTTATCCTAACAATGTTGGAGAAGAAAGATAGAGAAAGCGACGACTTGTGATGCTGTGTGATGCTGAAAGAAAAAAATGGAAGGCAGGCAGTTTGTATTGAGTAAGAAATGGTCCATCTATCAACTCGGAACAAAGCATGAATACATGTATGATTTTAAAAAGATGGAGTAACAGTAATGAATGTAGCAATGATTCGATTTTGAATTCATTTGTTGTTGTAATTGACAGCCCCAAGAGGTCATTCAAGGTGTGGAAAAGATGATGAGTGAGTTTGGAAAAATTGACATCCTGGTCAACAGTAAGTTTCTGTTTTTGCAGGAATTTTCTTCAGTAATAGCTTGAAGGAAGCTTATATGTCTTGACATGGAGTAATTTGTCAATAGTTAATTTCTGGTATAAAGCATGTACAATATGATTAGAAAGTTCATGTCACATATATTTCAACTGGATGGATATTTGCAGTTTCTCACAAAATACAAACATACAACAAATTGAAATAAATGGCAATTTTCTGTATTTTGACAGATGTAGATAAAGTTACTCGCACAACTTAATAATCAAGCATAACAGTGAAGAAAAATAGGTTGTCTAGGCTTAGAAACTTTCCCAAAATTGACTGATATTCAAATTGACAAGGATGATTATCTTCCTCGTTAAATTTATGGGGGAGAAATTGTTGATTTATCAACAGAACAGGGGATGATTTTGGTTTCCTGTTTGTTTGTTTTTTTGAGAAAAGATCATGAAAATGATGAACTTAATAGAATTACACAGAATAATACTTTGTGGACTGCTTTTCATGGACAGCTAGTCTTCAAAATTATCCAAACTTTAGATTTTGAAAATGTAAAATACAGAGCAGTAGATCAGGTGAGAAAATTTCTGATTAGCAACAGACTCATTGTAATAATCTTATATGTCTTCTGTTTTATGTGATATTTTGTAGATGCTGCTGGTAATTTCCTGTGTCCGGCCAGTAGCCTGTCCTTCAATGCATTCAAAACGGTGATTGAGATTGATACAATGGGGACGTTTAATGTCACCAAGGCAGTCTATGATAAAGCCATGCAGGTAAATGAAAACATTGCATTGAATAAGTACCAACGTGACACACTTGTGGATCAACCGTGAGATCTCTGAAAATGTGTGCGAAAATTTAGACATTGTATGGGAAGAACATTGCTGCTCAAAGAATGAAATCTCAGAAAAACAAGGATATTTTTTCACTCATTCACAACCATCCTTCAGCCAATCCAATAATGCATACCTTACACTAGTAACCTTTAACCCTTGTTCTTGAGGGTCTCTGTTTACATCAGATATCAAGCATTTTATCAGAATACAAGATAATCAAAGTGTTTAGTGGACATTTTGGTAGCATAATGTTGTCTGTTTGGATTTACAGCAAAGTAGTCACAAGGCGACAAACCATGTCAACTTCAGACAAGATGTTACCTAAAACCACACTAAGACATTCATGAGAGTAGAAGTGCATGAGCAGTTCTTATATGATTCAAAACAAATAGATGATAAGCTAGAAATAGCTGCCATCAAAAGAAAGACATTATATTGTCCATCCACAATTACAAGAAGTCAACGTCAAGATGAAAATACTTATAATATCAGAGCAGGGAAGAGTCAGATCCATTGCTTGATGGCAACAATGTTTAATAAATGGTCAGTGACTATTTGCCATGTATTTAAAACATTTTTATGCCAATTCCATGAAAAGTTTCCATCTATTGAAAAAATTGTTAAACTCCCTGTCCAATTCATGGATCAAGAGGATTTACAAATATTTCCACCAAAAGTGAAATGATATGTTCTCTCGGTCACATCGCTGGCAGTAAAGATATTCTGTATGTTTTCTTTTCATGCTGTGCAACACTAGGAAAAAGGTGGTGTTATAATAAACATAAGTGCTACTCTACATTACAAAGGAACTGCACTTCAAACCCACGCAGCATCTGCTAAAGCAGCAATAGGTAAGCTCAGCTATTATGTAGCTCTTTTTTGTGTGAATTCATGAAATTTTCAACGTATTGGCACACTGGAAAATTGCAGCTGTGTTTAGGTATTACAATGGAAATTAATCTAGAATTAATTAAAACCTTTGCCATGATTCATATATGTGTCCTTGAGATTGTTCAGTTCTTGAAGTTTGAGGTACATAAATACTGTGTGACGTGTTTGATATGTACAGATGCAATGACCAAAGTAATGGCTGTCGAGTGGGGGCCTCAAGGAATCCGTATCAACTGTATTGCACCTGGTCCCATTGACAACACTGAAGGCGTCAGACGATTGGGTAAGCAGAGTTAGGTTATACATCAGTAGTAAGAGAGGGACTTTGATGGAAACTTTCTGTGTACATGACATTTTCCTGTCAAGTTTTGTGTTCCCAATATCAAGAGTTACTGACCCTAAGGTTTTGAGACATGTTTAACTCTTTCACTGACATCACTCTCTGTGTGAATTCATTCATCCTTGCAGTAGAACTTGAAGCCTAATAAGATTGTTGGGAGGAGACTGGGAATGTTAACTTGTCCTAGAGTGTCCTCTCATTGTTTAACACAACACTGAATGCATGTACATGTTCAAATAACTCTTGAATGTTCACTCAACATATCATTTCACAGTCACTGTGCAAACCCTATTCAAGTCTTCACTTGCATGTCTTTTCCCATCTGCATGTTTTTTCCATTTGCATGACGTACACCATCATTGTCTCCATCCTTTCATTTCATTCCATCATAGTGGGAGAAATGGCCAAGGAATATTCAAACGCCATCCCTCTGGGTCGTATGGGTACGAGGAAAGAGGTCGGAGACAGTGCTCTGTTCTTGGCGAGCAATGCCTCATCCAATATAACTGGAACTGTGATTGTGGCAGACGGTGGAAGCTGGATGGGCGGGTCAATAATGGAGACGATGATGTCAAAACTGTAGTAGTTTCAGTTCTTACAGCTGCAGTGCTACTCAAGCTGTAGACCATTTTGAACCCAGGACAGCAGTTTCATCCACGGAGCCCAGTTCATGCTATCTGTGGGTATTTTGTCTGATTCCAGATGAAATTCCAAGTATGGTGACAGAAAAATGAATTACATTTAAGTACTATGAGAAATTTTCAATACTTATTCAAGAATTATCACTCGTTGATTCAACACTAACTACTAGCATACATGTAGTTTTTAATAGTGTTCATCTTTAATAATCCCTATAAAATAAGCTTGGGAAGACATTCACTTAACTTTAACTGCCATGCCCCTCTTTGATTTTGAAAACTTGAACTTTATTATTCTATGGCAGCAAGTCTTCAATTCCTTTCTACACCTTTAAAGGTATACTGTCACCTGTTCCAATTTTGCCACAGTCACCATGGAAAGAGAAAATCTAACCAATCACAGATTTTAAGCGGGTGGCCACTTTTTAAAAACAGTGCCCTCACATGGGCATTTTGAATACCAAGGAACGCCCCTTTGACCATATATTGGCATATTTAGATTACAGGTGACTGTACCGGTATACTTTAATGGTAAACAATTATAGAGTATTATACAGTACTATCTGAGACTGCAAAAAAATGGTAGTTGGATACAGAAACACATTTATTGTACATCAGAGATTACATGCAGCCTATTGTACAGGTATCACTATTGTTTTAGCTGGTACTTACATTTACCTTATTTGTAAATTCTTAATGCATGGAATCATACAATGTACCATGAATCATTGATAGTTGCTGGAGCTCCAGGATCTATGTCAAAACAGAACAGAAAATCACTGCAGAAGTTTTTTGTTTTGACTGTAAGATGAATAATATCTATCCTTGCATTGTCAGAAAGACATTCTACAGTCTAAGCAGACTTTAAACTGATATACATGCAGTGTTCATGACATTGCAATACTTACACGACAAACACCTGAAGGTAAAAAAAACATTCTCTGATAGTTTGTAATGGGATGGCACTAAAGGTTCTGAATTCATTTAGTCAATTCAGGGCTCCCGCTACCCGATCGCCAATTAGCCAAATGCTACAAAAAATTGAAAATGGCTACAAAAATTCCAGTTTGGCGAATGTAGTGGCGATTGATTTTCAAGACGGTGCCCCTCAACAGAAAACTACAGCAAACAATCAAAAGTTGTAAGATGTTGAAACAGTTGACCTAGACTTGGTTCAAGTCTGTGATTTGTGAATGTTTGAGTGGAGTGAACGCAATTATTTGTATTCTGCTTTCATGTGAAACGCGCGCGTGAGTGGACGTGATGAGTAGGGTGAACGCTACATGTATACAGAGTGGAGTTGAATCCGGCAGAAACTAATTACTACTGCGCAGACTCAAACGTGACGCATTCAATCGCTGGGAAAACCTGGCGTGAGCTGCCAATTTCCGGATAGGTTTGTACGAAATAGGAGAGACACAAGAGAAACTATTATAAATGATTTTCTTTTTTTAAAATTCACCGACTTGAACCAAGTCTACAGTTGACCCTCCTTCCTACAAAGTTGCAATGTATTGAAATACTGTACTCTCCTTTCTACAAAGTTACAAATTCCCTGGTACGTGAAGCAAACATTGTTGCTGTTCGATACTACCGGGTACAGCACACAGAGGCTTTGCTTTGGGCTTGCTTGTGAGCCCCGTCCATCCTGGAGTCTATCAAAAGTTTTACCTACTTTGCTTGAATCAACATTTGGCCTGCAACTACTCAGTTTGATAGTAAAAACCATAATTTCAAAGGAAACTTTCACAAACGGAGTCATAATACAGAGGAAAAGGAGAAAAACTGAGGTTTTCTGAAAGGTCAAGTCTAGGTCATCTCATCACGTCATGTATTGCATGAACACCCCTTAAGTACACAATTATGGTTCACAAGAAACCACCTAGCTGAAAGGTAATTTCTGTTGCATTCCAATTTAAATGGCATTGAGCTTGACTGTCAGTTTTAACAAAGGGAAATTGTCAACAGTAATTGCAGTAAGCATATCCATTTTCATATCATAAAGTTTGTGAATTGCAATTTGCATGTTAATATCAAAGCAACGATTCAAAAGTAGAACTATTACAATTGTCCATTCGGCCTATTTCAAACTGCTATAATTTATACAAGAAATTATGTGATTCTGAATTATTAATATTTTCTGCAGATACCTCCAGTTTAATAATGTAGAAGTGAACATCAAACATTTCTTGATCATATCAAAATATGAAATGAAAATATATCTGAGCTAAAATATCTTTAATATTCCTAATTTGGAAAGTTAATTAAATATGCAAATTAG
The DNA here is from genome assembly GCF_041260155.1 of Ptychodera flava. Classification (NCBI taxonomy): domain Eukaryota; kingdom Metazoa; phylum Hemichordata; class Enteropneusta; family Ptychoderidae; genus Ptychodera; species Ptychodera flava. The sequence continues at coordinate 20,870,202 of NC_091942.1, read as the reverse complement.
GAATTGACTGAAATGTTCTCATTAAATATGCAAATTAAGAATTGGCTGAAGTAAAAATGTGAAATGACTTTCAATAATGTTGTATCATAGTATCTTTAATGTACTTTGGTCAAGTCAACTCAGATAAATATCCCTAATTAGGAAAGTTCATTCAGTATTCAAATAACAAATTGGCTGAAGTAAAAATTCTAACTGACTTTCAAGAATGTCGCATCGTAGTGTCTTTAATATATGTAGCAAGTTTCATCAGCTTTGGTCTAATCAATTCAGATATATATATATCCCTACGTAGAAAAGTTCACTGAATATGCATATTAGGAATTTGCTGAAGTAAAAATGCTTAATGACTTTCAATAATGTTAAATCATAGTATCTTCAATATACATACCAAGTTTCGTCAATTTGGATTGAGTCAATTCAGATATATATCCCTAATTAGGAAAGTTCATTAAATATGCAAATTAGCAATTATTTTTCATGTCAACCCTTAATATCTTTCATGGCTGATATATCTTGGTGTGATCAACATTTGTAGTAAATCTCATCAAATTGTGTGCAGTTGTTCTCAATCATATCCTTTTTTCTAAAATCATTAGTTATGCAAATGAGCAAAAAGTATGCAAGCCACACTCACCAAAAATTAATCAGTTCTTGCCATTTGCAAACTGAATCTATGTACCAGATTTGATTCTGATCTGATGAGCTGTCTCTGAGATATCAAGCACACAGACAGATGGACTGACAGACAGCCAACGCTGCTACATTAGCTCACATGTGTGAACACATGAGCTAAAAATGTTTGAGATAGCAAAGTTGATAAGTCCCTATCAATATCCCTTGCATAATTAATATTAATGAGCAGCACCCATTTAATCATAGGCCAATCATGAGAGGATCATTTTGGGTCAATACAGATAGTGGATATTGCAGCACATCATGTACCATTCTATCAAATATAAACACAATTTCTCCCACATCAACTTAATTTTCAAAAAACACTTACAAGTAACAAAATAACCAGCCACAGGAAACATCACTTTACTGGTGAAAACTGGGCATTCAGTTCCATCAATGTAATGCATGTATATGCATTGAATTTGATGATTCATAAAATACTGTAGTGTATTCATAGGGTCAAAATCCAATGAATACAAATGGTTTATTATCCAATAACAATGTTAGTTCATTGGCATTTCCTATATTCTTCAATTTAAATGAAACCTATACCAATAACAAAGTAACTTTCCATGGTTTCAAATTCTTTATCATCTGATATTGCATCAAATGATTTGTCAAAGAGGCACTAAATTGATATAATGACAGAGAACATACTTTTTGAAAAGTTCCCCTCATAGCCTGTAAATTGCCCAACGTCACTCCCGTCCTATTATACAATCGGTTGTATAATAGGACGGGAGTGACGTAGGGCGACCTACGTCGTTTTTTTGTCACGATTAGAGTTTTCTTTTACAATTATCTACAACATCGACAAACAACAGCAAGGAATGACACATTGTTTTTTAATATTTTTTATTATCGTCATCATCATCATCATCATCATCACCATCAACAACTACAATAACAACAACAACAACAACAAGATGGACGGGAGTGACGTTGGGTGACCTACGTCGTTTTTTTGTCACGATTACAGTTTTCTTTTACAATTATCTACAACATCGACAAACAACAGCAAGGAATGACACATTATTTTTTAATATTTTTATTATCGTCATCATTATCATCACCATCAACAACAACAACAATAACAACAACAACAACAACAACAACAAGATTACTCTATTCCCTGTGGATATATAAAATCAAATTGCACTTTTAAATGATAGTTAAATAAATCTTTGCCTTCGGGTATTTGGTTTTGTGTGTGTGTGTGCACCTGTGCATACATCCATACATCCAGGCAGATATCTTGAACAGGCCTAAGCCCATTTCTTTTGAACTTCAATGGTACAAGAGTAATACACTATTGTGTCTGATAATACTTTAATTGTGAATGTTTGGCAGTAATTCTGATGGAGATTTTTGGTAAGAAATGCTGTTTACTTTCAAGCCTTGATCTCAGAAGAGCTTTTAATACTGTGATGCCTAACAATATAGCTAAAATACAGGGCAGTGTAATATGACATCAAATCAATTACAGCAATCATAGTCATTCATAGCAAGTAAATCGCCAGGTCCAAGAAACAAAAAACAAACAAAAAATGGCCACTGACAAAACAGTAGTACAATCTCAAACCACTGGTAAAGTGGTGGTACTAGCTTTCCAGAATGGGTATAAGCGTTCCCTGCTAGCATATTGCTACAACCATCAAGATTGATCTAAAGTGACAAAGTAATTGTACTGTAGTTCAGCTAGCTGCCAAATTACTGTTGTTAGCAGCATGGCATCATGACCAGAGAAGTAATGACTTTGCAAAACTACTTGTATTTCATGTAAGTTCTAAAATAAATATTTGCCAAGTTTGGTGACCTGAGAGTGCGTATGTGTAAAATGTCAACGCTTCTCTCATCATTCCTACCACCTCCGTTGTTCCAAACACTGCAGGGGCAATGGCATACTAACACGTTACGGTCGCATTTTATGTGCCTTAATACTAACATGCTCAGTACTATCGGGTCAGTCACAATCAGGGTGCGCTAGATTATTTTTGTTTGTTATGTACATATATCTGCTATTCAGACTGATATTATATAGCTTATTTGTTTCTAATAAGTAGTAGTAGTTGTAACTAACTTGGTCACATAAAGAAATATTGCATATATTGTGCAGGTTTGGTTGTACATCCACAAAAATGCCTTTAAAAACTGTAAAAAGTAGCGTTATGCTGTTTCACTTCAAAATGTACTTAATTTCAAAATGTTTTTTGGAACACAGTGTTAAAATTGTGGAATTTTTAGCTTACATATGTTATTGCAGAATACCTAACCTTTCTTTCACAAGTTATTTCAAGTGACTATGTGCATCGGAACAGAAACTGTGGTATTTTTACCAAAACTGTACCATCGTTATGTTTTTTGTGTTTTATGACCATAAGTACATATACCTTTAGTTTATATGTAGAAAAATGGATAAAATATTGTAATAGTGAATTTAATTCCAACCTCAACATCCATGGCAAGCATTTTATACACAAAAATTTAAATAAAATTGCATATTGTATTGTTTTGTGAATAAATGAAAATGGAGATCGTTGTGGTCGGAATTTCTTGTAGCGTCCGTGACACACTCATATCTTAAGGACAACAGGAGATATGAAAGATCTGATGTCACAGGCCTAAGTGCCAATAGGTGCCTACCTTAAATAAACAAATTGTATAATTACTGTCCCTTGCGTTCACTATTAATATTCCTAAAATATGGAAATGTAGCATCCGTGACGGTGTAGCGTCCGTGACGGTGTTTACTACATAGTCATAATTAATAACTATTTAAAACATTTTAAAGCAGTTAATCCACTGAAACATATAAATACTAGTGTGTATTGTGTGTACATACATGGAGTTGGGTTACAAAATGTCTTCAAGGCATAAAATTGTAAATTTGCACAAAATTGATTTTTTAAAAAGTAATAAAACACTCAAAAAGTTATGTTGAGCCTCAACTGTAACACTTAGATTGGTGTTTTTTAAGAATGCAGTAATTATATTGAATAATGTTATTAGAATTCTAGTGAAAAGAACAATGAATTCTGTACTGTATATGCATTTATTATTGTGTATCCCATTTCAATTCATTATGTCACGGATGCTACAGTAAAATGCGAACATTGTTTTTCAGATTATAAGCCAATCTAAATGTGAAATAACCACCACATTTTATGTAAGGAAAATGAGGGCAACTCCACACATCGGCTCTACCAAGATTGTTTAGTATTACGCTATGGTGAATAAAAGGATCATTGCATTTATTTTGTGTGGAATACATGGCGAGACACTGGTGAATCGATAGTGCTTTGACCCTAGTCATGTGATCTGGGTCCCCGGTAAACCGGTTTGTTGATTGAGTGATTCATCTTAATGGCGTTTCAGAACCAAAAATGGGGTTCCTTCATCAGTCGCTCTCTTGTTTTGTATCCCCTCCGCTTGGTTGTGTAATGAAGTCATCTTCGTCCTCGAGGAGGAGAAGCCAGATTCGTTATTGAGAGAGTTAGCCACTATTGACTGACTCTACAGTGAGCGATCCGGTGTGTGGTGTCATATTATAAATAACATGACCCAGCATCGACCGGAGTTTCTGGACGCTTATAAGGATTTTTGTTTTAGGGCATATTTTGAGCGTTGCTAGTGCTCGTTATGTTAACAGTAAATGTTGTACTAATCTTACAACGATTACTTGTTTTAGGCATTTAAACCGATTAACCGAACTTTTGGTCTTGTGTCTTTTCATGGACTTTGTAATAGATTTCAGGTCAATATTGGTGCCTGCTTTCCGGTGTTTGAAAAGCATGTTGTGAAAGGCTATTTCGAGAAATAAATCTTATTTCTCTGTGTTTAGCCATTCCCAGGTTTCATGGTTTCGTTACATAATTTGCTGTAAATGGCCTTTGAAATCGGTTTGGTCTGAGGAGAGTATTGGTTTATTTATTAATTCATGCTGCCAACTTTGATTACTTATATGGAAACTCTCTCAGTTTTTGATTTTCTTTGCCAGATGATGTTTTCTGTACTGCTCAGCAATCTTTTCAGTTTGGTTGATTGTAGTACCAATTCGATGACAGATTGCATCTTGGTTTTATACGATAAGTTGTGGCACAAAATGGAGACAAATTCAAAAAAAATTCAGTTTCCCCGTTGTTACAACCGCTATCGTGAAACCTTTTAACTGTGTGAGCGATATGGGCAAAGTTTGTTTGAATTAACTCACCGGACTTTTCGGTTGTCGTACCGGATATCGACGGACTGCTTACTCCTTCACATGTTGGTCAAAGTTACACAACGAGCTATGATTTTGTACGAAGGATTTGTTTTAGATGCTCGTTTTATAGACCATGAGGAATGTCGTCAGAAAACGACTCGAGGGTTGATCCCAGAAGGAAGCTCGTGATTTTTTACTCCAACTGATTTTTGCAGTAGTTGCTATAGCTTTCTTGTTCAATTTAAAGAAATTGTCAATGTTTTGACACAATTTTCACAATTTAAATGTTTGATAGAGAAGGGTTTGGAGAAAAGAGAAAGAAAAAACCAGATTGTTAATTGCTTTTTATATTTCAAATCGACCTAACTTTCAAGTTTGATTTTGGTAGCGTCCGTGACAAAATTACATGTCATACTAAACAGAAAATATTTTAGAAAGAAGTCCATTTTGATTACACTGAATGGTATTAATATTGTTGCTATAGCATGGTTAATTCATGACAATAAAAATTTTAAGTACAGCATACCAGCGGAAGGACATAGAGAAGTTGAAAGTCCTATTAAAAAATATGATCAATATTGTTGTATTTCTCACTAAACTTGAGGTTGTGTTTATTCATGGAAAAATAAGTAAATCATACCAAGTATAGCTTATTTTAATGCCAATATGCATCTTTCATATTGTAATAACATAAGAAAGCATTAACAAATCATTGTTTAAAATTTTATTATGACATATGTGTTTCATGTACAACTTTTCTGTAGCGTCCGTGACACTGCGTCGACCATATAAAACAATGTGCACTGTGGTAATACTAATGACGTTTGCTTCACCAAATTTTAGGAAGATATGCCCCATACCATAACCTTTCAACAGATTATTTAACTGGACAGTTATCATGAACTTGAAATTTTGACCTAAGTGACACACTCTAGCGCACCAGGATTGTGACTGACCCGTATGTAAGTACCATGTGAGTAGAAGAGCTGCCAGGAAATAATTTTCAAAATTAACAATAGGTGAATGGTAGCAATTCAACTTGACAATGCTGAGCAATTTAGTTGACCAATGATAATGGTTACATGATGGTTAGACGTCTCATACAGTACTAATGATTGTTAAGCTGTTGGTGGCACCCCTTCACTCTATTTAGAATTCTTGCATAAATTGGTGGTTCTTGTGAGAGTTGGCTTGTTTCAAAATGGCAGCTTACAGCTGTCATCAAAGTCTGCAGTGAAAAATGAATTGAAATAATCATTTTGAACTCCATGTAAAGACCGGAAGAGCACTTTTTTCAACCTCACAGGTATATATACATTCCATTCCATGCCGAATACATTGTACACGCGTTATCTAAAGTGCTTAATACATTTGTAGCCTTTAGCGGATCGTGCTGCGCTCGCTGTATTCAGGCATTGTGGAAGGTTGTGAATCATTTCAAAGGTATATTTTCACTGCAATGCATGTAGGACAGTGACAATTCACCAATGACAAACTTGACATGCATTTGTAATTGTACGACAGCCTTAAACTTCCTAATATTTCAGCATGTGCTCTACATCACTCATTTTTGCATTGTTATTGATCATATTTTATAAGTATTCTTGACCAAAGATCATTTGCATAGCAATGGATAACTGGCTGCCATTATAAAACTTGGCCTAACCATATCAAGATCATGAAAATGTAAGAAATAGAAGCCGCATACGGTTTTCAGATTTGTCTGGTCGGGGCAGTAGGAAAATTATCAATAGAAGCCCCCACTTTAATTAGGAAATTTTACGGTAATTAGTGGATTAGCCAATACAACAAAACAACATTTCCCTTTCTTTCTTTAGCTGGACCTCTTGCTGATCAAATCAAAGACATAATTCCGTTGCGCCGTATGGGCACTCGGGAGGACATGGGGAATTGTGCTCTGTACCTTGCAAGTGGGGCAAGTTCCTATGTGACTGGCAGCGTCATTGTCGCTGATGGTGGCCGCTGGTTGATTGAAGGACAATTAGCTAGCAAGCTGTGAGAGCCCAACGTTGGAGATAGCTGTCACATTGACACTTTGTAGCTTTTGTGTCACTGATTTCACATTCACTACGAGCTCTCCAGATACTTTTATGTAAAAATGAGCAGTGTAGTGTTTTCTCTTGGCATTAAAATATCCCGGTAATTTGAAAGGATCAAAATTTACCCGCCAATTCAGAACTTCCATGATTGAAACCTATGATGTAATTTTATGTCTTCCTGGAAAAGTTAAAGATAAACAATTATAGTCTTGAAATGATTTTCCTTCCATTCTGTCTCTAATTTAAAATGTAAATTTTTCAGTCCGTTTCTAACATATCATAATATAATTAATAATATAATGTATAATTAAAAAATGTACATAATGTTGTCAGAAATTCTCAAGTGCACTGAAGACACTGAATAGGTGAAAGTATACAACCAAAAAGTCAAACTTAATTGGGTGTTCAATACATTTGCATTGGCTATAGATGTACAGACATTGTAATTGTTTGAACAAAGATCTCAGGTAAATTTTGCCTGGATAGTTGGTGCTGGTGCATCAACAGTACAGTGAAATTGGCAAACATCAATTCGGCCAATCAAGGGGTAGATCTCAGCAATGTGATTTTTTGCAGTAGAATACTTACAATGGCATTTTTTTATGAAAGAATACAGACTGATAATTCATGTTCAATGACAATATTCTGGTAACAGGATGCCACACATAATTGTTGAGGTCCAAAATGTATGTGGTAGGAGTGAGAGATGTACTCTAACATGAGCAGTAAGTAAAGGACAAATATGGTTTGGGATTGTTGGAAGCTGTACAGTAGTCAAGCGCATTGTTCGTAATAAACTCTGCAGCATTGACAAACACACATGGATTGAGTTTGTGATCATGAGATTTAATCAGGCTAACCACAGTCAACAGGTATAATAAGTAAAACACAGGTAGACTTGAAGAATTAAGGTAAGGTTATTATTACTGTTAAAAAGGAAATGAAAACAGCTACAATGCTTTGTGTGAATCACCATGTGAAAATAAGATATTTTTTCCATGAAAATCTAATTTTCCCTGCATAGTTTTTGCATTTAGCTCACAGCAGCTCAAGACCGGAAGAGAATTGTAAGATTTATGAGTCTATGTGGGCTCTATGATCAGTTCTGCTGAGGAACACAGACAGAAAGTGGAATCTGAACACAATGATATACTTGTATGTCATAAAATGGCACCAGGTTCCAGCTACTGTCTGAATTCGGGAGCTCCAGCTTCTGTTAGGTATTCAGAAACGATCCCCTATAATACCTAAAAATGAGACAATATCACTACTATACACTTAAAGCGCATCTTAATAGCCCATCAAAAGTCATAGTATCAATCCAGCCACCTGATCAAAACCAGGAGTACACAACTCTGCCAGACAGTGGGAGGTGAACCAAGGCACAGCTATGGCCAAGACAATACGACATCAGCCTGGTCCCTTAACATCACACACTAATCTTACAACATATAACATACAGTGATATATGACATACCCTCTAAATTTCAGAGTTGCCAACATTGTCAGGCGAAATAACTGTCTAGGTGGTAATCTCAGTCAATAACAAAGAAATCAACTCTGTGAAAGCTTAAGCTTTTTTGCTCACGTGTTCACACACGTGAGCTTATGTCACAGCGATGTCTGTCTCTCTGTCTCTCTGTTGGCCTGATATCTCAAAAATGGCACATCAGAATCAAATCTGGTACATGGATTCAGTGAGCATATGGCAAGAACTGATTAGTTTTTGGTGGGTATGGCTTGCTTACTTTTTGCTCATTTGCATAATTAATGATTTTAGAAAAAGCAGATATACTGGTACTACCACTAGAAAATAGTTACACCTGACAGTGTTGGCAACTCCTCAATTAAGATGATACGTCTAGTTCCTATATCGCAAAAGGTTCAACGCAAATCACTGTAAACTTACTTAAACTACAGCAGTAATGAATTTATCCACAGAACTTCAAAATTCTAACTTCTCTAGAATACCACCAAGGAAATATAATTTCCTATTGAAGACATATTACAAAAAAAATACCACAACACTGACGTTGATTTAGTATTTTGCCATCTGATTCGAACTCACAACCTTCCCATTGAAGAGGCAGGTGTCCAAAACACTCGATTAAGTTGCTGCAATTTTCACATCAACCATGAAGCACAACAATGCACACTCATGTACATATTATATGCCAGTGCATATTACAAACATGCCAATTTAGTCAAAGTGATGTAAATATTGTTTGCCTTCGCCCTGATTGCCTCAAGGACAATTCTGTCCACAGCAGAGCTTAATATCCTCCGGGAGGTGAAAATTTCATTATCTTATATCATATAATGTTAATGCCTTTGTTGTCTCTTCGTAGCTGGACCTCTGAAAGATAAAGTCAACGGAGTTATCCCTCTACGCAGAATGGGCTCCCGTGAAGAAATCGGAAACTGCGCCCTTTACCTAGCAAGTGGTGCAAGCTCCTATGTCACAGGCAGCGTTATTGTCACAGATGGAGGACACTGGTTGAATGATCCCCGTGCCTCCAGCAAGCTATAAGTGTTCCAATCATAAGAACTCTGGGAATGCCTTGATAAGCTTACAGTTTTTGCTTCCCACTTTGATAACTGACATTCCATCATGCATTTGCAATTTTTATTTGATTTTAGAAAAATGTAATTAATACTTTTGTAACATTTAAAGTGCAAAGAAATTTTCTGAAATCAAAAGATACGTCATGATTGCCAAATTATATAAGCATGTTATGATTTACTATGTGACAAGAGCAGATAGAATGTAATACGTCTGTTCAGAAAGTATATAAAATTTACTAGTAATGGTTGACATCAATCTCTATTTGTTCTGAATGCAGCCTTGTGGTGTTGTGTGACATCAAGGTAGTGTGTGCAGTGAAAGTGAAAGACAGACTTTTGCCCAAACTTACCCTCATAAATTTTCAAACATTCTCTTACCAATTGGCAATAAAAATCAGGAGTCACCATGCAATGTTTTGTACTAGAGAAACAAATTATTTACTGTAATATTTATCATTATTTCAAAACTGCTGCAATCGTTAGTGTTAACTCAATAGGGAAAAGTAAAAACTTTAAATGTTTTCCTAGTTCAAGAGCTTTAAAATGTATTTGAACAATTTGATAGTCCAAATATCTGTCCCCAAGGCGCATTCTACCTTAAGCAAAAACCAAAAAAAATTATGAGAATGTATATTCTCCAGAGGCTAACACTTGAGTTTCAAATTTGTGAAAGCGCTCTCATTTTGATATATCTGAGTTGGACTTAGTGCTTTCAAATGCAAATGCTAGATTTTACTGTCTTGTATGTAATTCAAAAAACAATTCAACATTGGATGTAACTGCACAACATGCCCATGAAGGGCGAAAAGTTATTGAAAATGAAGTTAACAAACAAATGAAATAAGCAAGTGATTAAGGTAGAATGCTCATCATTGACAGATTATTCAGATTCTCAAATATTTTGGATTTTTTATCTATCACTTTGATATGGGGACACATTTTAAAGCTGTTTGAGTAAGAAAAATTCACAACCTACTGTATTTTCTTAGCTCAGCAATGCGGAGCTTAGTTGATTTTCCATCATAGTCCATCGTCCATACGTCTGTCCGTTGTCCATCAACAATTACATTCTCCTCTGAAACTGCTTGTTCGATTGCTTTGAAATTTGATAAGCACTTTAAGTGACCTCACTTAACTTGGTTCAAATTGTGGTGAAATTTGCACATTTGTATTTTTAAGGTAATTTTTGTCATTTTTGGTCAAAGAAATCTTCAAAAATCTTCAACACTCCAGGTCAGATAACTTTGATAAGTTGGTATGCAGGTTCCTACAGATGAACTAAATGTGATATACTGAAATAATGATGAAATCTGCAATTTTGTATTTTGGGGCTTTTTTGCCATTATTGGTAAAAAAAAATTGTTTCTCAAATATGGCTTATCTGATAGCTTTGATATTTGGTATACAAGTTCCAAGGGGTAATTTAATATGATGTATTGAAATTATGATGCAATCTGCAATTTTGTTTTTTTGGGGCAATTTTTGCCATTTTTGGTCAAAAAATTTGATTCTCAAAAAAACTACTCGTCTGATCACTTTGGTTGACATGTTCTTTGGGATGATCTTTGGGATGATCTCAATTTGATATGTTCAAATTATGATGAAATCTTCAATTTTGTATTTTTGCAGTTATTGTTGCCACTTTTTGTCTGGCTACTGAAATGAGCTATCGAAGATTTCCACCTTTTTCATCAACACATGTGTTAAAAATAGTTATTCTCTACATAACACGGCGGGAGCTATATCGGCCACTAGATCGCTTGTTAAAAAAGGAAATTTGTTTTTCTCCTCAGAGTTGACACAGGGATGTTGACCATTGTGAATTTTAATTATCGGTAAATGTCAGGTTTCTGTAGTACCAACATTTGCAAGGTAATGCCTAGTTTCTATTCTCGATTTTGTAGGAGAATGATTGAAAGTTTCATTTTGGAAAGTTTGGGCATAAGTTTATGTCTTTCATTTTTGAGTCACGTACTACGAAATTCAATCATGTTGCTGATTAATATTGTGTTGGGTTTAAGCTATATTTCACTTATATGCTTTTGTGTAACTGTGTTTAAGGGTATGTGGTATTTGTATTATTGACAAAAACCAACAATTGTTTGTTAGTTTATTACTTACATTTGATAAGTTCTGCTACTGAAAATTTTCACCAAAATATGTGTCTTTTCATGACATTTAAAATGTGTAAAAGTTTGCAGGCTTTTGGACCATAAGATCTATTTTTAGAGTCTTTTTATCATTTTCATTGCATTTTGAACCAAAAATGTGCATTTTAAGCCCATTTTCCCACCCCTGATTTGCTAAACCAAACATGGAAAGACCACTCGAAGCTTTTTATTTCCTGATCTTTGAAATTTATACTGGTTTGGCTGGGCTTCCAATCATAGGAAACACACTGTACCTGTCTAAAAGACGGGTAACATGTCAAGTTTATCGGTCCAAAAAGTTCTTGGCATGTGAGGCAGTATGGCATGAAAGTCTATGGCGTCTTAAGGGTTAATGCAGTGGGTCAGTGCTGACACAATGGAATCCTGTCCACGAACTAGTATTGATACACATGTACTTTGGTATTCCCGATCAACATAGGCGGACGATGCTTCATTTTGCCGCCAAATACTAATAAACTTAGTAAAAGTTTCATGCGTAAAGATTTATGTGAGGTGGTGACCCTACTGGCAACTATAGCCAGAGTAGAAAGTATAATACATCATTGACAACTGTATTCACAAGTTTGTGAACGATGCAATGAGTTGTTTTAAGATATGTAAGCAATAGCTGACCTCTAGTGCTTATCATCAGAATATGAAGCCATCCAATTGTCCCACTAAATATACAAGAAAAGCGCCGCCCACAAAAATGCAAAAAAAACCCCGCCTGTATGGCATACCCATCTTCCATCACAAACCTTGTACTTTACCTCGATTACGTTACGTATTCGAATTCCATAGTCATTAGCAAGTGGCAGACAATGTGTAAAACACAAGAATAGAGAGAAGAACGAGAAAGAATAATATATCTTGGGTCAATAAACCGTTCGGTTATTTTTTTGTCGCTTTTTTGGGTTTTTTTTCGAAATTGATAGAGCAATAATTTCATAAACCATGCCAACAAGAGCTTGTCAAGTCACTCAGACCGCATGCCACGTGACTAAATTCACGCATTTCTGTTACAAATGGGTGTCATCAAATTTGCTCTCCTTGGACGATAAATCAGAAACCTGATTTATGTCATCAATAAGAAAACTTCCGTTGATCTGCTGTTGAACACGGCCATCTTCCTGGTCCTCACAAATTGCATCGTTTGGGAAGATTTCATTGGTCTTTCCGGAACTCAGATCGCTTTCCCCTTGAGGTCGATTTTCTGCGTCATTCCATTTTCTCTTCCACAGAACAAACAGGACACTAAACATTATCAGAGCCAACAGCTTGATGCCTACTGTCAGGACAATGAAATTTCGTCGAAAGGCGTGGTTGTCGTACACCAAACAAGCTCCGCGAATGGCGCCCTCACAGTAAGTCCTCCACAGGGAACAGGAAATGTCAATCACTGTACCGTATAGCATTGGCAGGGGAATGACGCCTGTAAAATCAACGTAAGCCGAATAATATCATTACACCAGTGTCATCCAAATTTTACTGTTTATTTCGACCTACCAAACCCCATCCATACAAATCGCAACTCTGTCGATTAATCCTGGCACACTTACCGATAGGCTTCTACTGCGACTCTGACAGTCTGCATTGACTAAATCATTCGATACCAGTAAAAAGTGGAAGGGAAATCTATCATTGCAGCAAAGTTATAAGCCACCAGTCTACTCACCGAAGATACGCACCAACAGGAAATTCACGCCAAGAGCGAATGACGTATTACCCTTCTCGTCAACAGACCTGAATTAGGGTGAATGATACGAATTGCACGATTTCTTTTTTTGCTTTGTTTGTTTGTTCCTTAAGGCCCCCACCCCATTTTTTTGCTCACGTGTTGACACACGTGGGCATATGTCGCAGCGATGTCTGTCTGTCTATGTGTCTGTCTGTCCGTCCGTCTGTCTGTCTGTCTGTCTGTCTGTCTGTCTGTCTGTGTACTCAATATCTCAAACACGGCTCATCAGATCAGAATCAAATCTGGCAAGAACTGATTAGTTTTTAGTGGGTGTGGCTTGCTTACTTTTTGCTCATTTGCATAATTAATGATTTTAGAAAAAAAAACGGATATATATTGACAAGGACTGCACACAATTTGATGAGATTCGCTACAAATGTTGATCACACCAAGATATATCAGCTTTGAAAGATATTTAGGGGTGACGTGAAAGATAATTACTTATTTGCATGTTTAAGGAAATTTCCTAATTAGGAGTATATATCTGGATTTACTCGATCAAAATTGACGAAACTTGGTACGCACATTGAAGATAATATGATTTAACATTATTGAAAGTCATTAAGCATTTTACTCCATTCAAATCCTAATTTGCATATTTAATAACCTTTTGAAATTAAGGCTATATATTTGAAGTTACATGACGAAAATTGATGAAACTTGCTTTGTACATTAAAGATACTATTATAGAATATTATTAAATGTCATTAAGCATTTTTACATCAGCCAATTCCTAATTTGCATATTTTATGAACTTTTCTAATTAGGGGTATTTATCTGAATTGACGAGACCAAAGTTGATGAAACTGGCTATGTACATTAAAGATACTATGATAGAACATTATTAAAAGTCATTAAGCATTTGAAGTTTAGCCAATTCCTTATTTGCATATTTTAATGAACTTTCATAATCAGGGATATTTATCTGTATTGACAAGACCAAAGTTGACGAAACTTGCTATGTACATTAAAGATACTATAATACGACGTTATTGAAAGTCATTAAGCATTTTTACTTCATGCAGCTCCTAATTTGCATATTTAATGAATTTTTGAAATTAGGGATATATCTTTGAATTTACATGACCAAAATTGATGAAACTTGCTATGTACATTAAAGATACTATTATGTAGGCTAACTTTATTGAAAGGCATTTAGCATTTTTGCTTCAGCCAATTCCTAATTTGTGTATTTAATGATCTTTCCTAATTAGGGATATATACTTGGATTTATTTGATCAAAATTGGCATAACATGCTATGTACATTGATGATTATACCAGGTTATATCAATATTGGAAGTCATTTCGCATTTAAGTTTTCATGTCAGCTAATTTATAGTTTGCATATCTAATGAGCTTTCAAAGTTTGGAATATATAGTTTGAAGGACTTGACCAAAGGCATTACACTTGCTATATACCGGTAAAATGGTGATCCAATGACAGCAGTCAAAGAAATTAATTTTTTTTCAGTTAATTACGTATTTGAATACTTAATGACCTATCGAGTTAATCTGTGGTGAATTATGTTCATTATGTTGATCATAATACTTTCAATGAAGTTGCATTCATGTGGCAAAGGTTCAAATTTACACATAACTGCAACGTGAGCATTTACAGTTCATATCTGGTTTTCTTAGGTAGGATATACAACACTTTTAAGTATGCTAACCTTAAACTAACCCTAACCCTAATTCTAAACCCCTCCAAAAGTTGTATTTGATGTGATTCTTCCAAGGTAAGTCCGCGATTAAAGTGCTTTCCAGGTATTAGGGGGCCCAAAGGAACTCCTGCCGTTTTTTGTTTCTAATTCCATCACATCTCCAGAAGAAAATTTCCGCGCAAGATTCATCTGCCACGATGAACAGTGTGATTTAAGACCGAATTATCGGGTGTTTAATTGTTATTGAGTGTCTCATCTGTGTCATCGTAGGGCAGGAAGTTTTCTTGGTTTTATTTCACTTTTCTCATGTACTACTGGTAGCATGAGTGATTCCAACTCTGGCACATACAGGGTTGTTTAAAATGGACAGATAAACCTTTTACAAATCGAGAAATGTTGCATGATACCTCGCAATGGTCTGCAATGTTCGAGTCAATCATACGGTAATCCACAATTACTCTAGATCTACTCCAACGGTTACTTAGGGTAACTTACTATGGTAACCGTGGGTAATCGTACTCATCGTTTCGCTGATAGACTCGCCCCAGTCGTTTTGATATTTCTATGCCCACACACTTAAGGATAGTATGGGCCTAATGCGAAGTGGGGTAGGGAACCGATGAGGTATCCAACAGACATTATTAGTACACCGCAGCCAAGCCAGCGCGGTCGATGGCTGCCTGGTCGCCCTCCATAAGCTACCAGTATTACGGACACTAGCGTACCGACTTGAGCTCCCACTAAAAGCGCCGACAGCTGAGAACTGTTGAAGTTGTAGCGTCTTTCCTGCGTTGTGAGAGTGCTGCCTGAGTACTAACTAAGTGTACCGTGTAACCATATCGTCAACGTCAAGATGGCAACGAAGAAACGAACTTCACCGAAGCAAAACGATAAACATTTCCTCTCAGTCGGCATATTTTTGGTGTCCTCGTGACCACACCTGTTTGCCAACGAGCATTCAGCCTTTTTATGGACGTTATCTCCATCATTATCAGTCATCTGTAAAGAAAAATCCAGAAACTTAAACGCGGGTTTTCTGCAACAAAGTTGACTACTACTGAGGGGTTTAACGCCTGAAATCTTAATAAAATACTGCTCGCTGGTGCGATATTGGCTTTTAGTGTCTTCTATATGAAAGTACTGACAGAGAGTACCGGCAGTATGCACGAGAATCGTATCATATTTTTAAAGTCCATATTACAAACCAGTGTCCAGTGGAATCTTCATCACAGTAGAATCGGATCAATCGTTTTGATAGTAAGACCGTGATGCCGCCAAATAGTTGTTATGAATGAGACAAAAATCTGCAGATATCATTTGCCTTCTGTTTATGGCCACATAATTATACATTCAAATATTGTTCTGCCAAGAATATATATTATAACCCGAAATAAAACGAAAATCTGTTGAAAAAATAGAAACGATTTTCATTATCGAACGGCGCGTCGCTGTTGTGCGATTTGTCGATTTTCTTTCCCTTAATTTTGTGAAAACAGTATTTCCTATGTAAAAAGTGCAACTTTTATCATTTCTAACATCCTGAAGTTGTCAAGTCGAGACTACTTTCGGTTCACTTTTAGTCAGATGAGGCCTATGCAGCCCGCTATGTCATCAACTAGGTACCATTGAATCATATGAAGCGCGCAACGTTCGATATACGAAGTATGCAATAAATAGCCTCATCTACGTAAATGCTGGTTTTCTTTTCAGACTTTGGAGAGATCCGGAAAGTTTCAGCTCAGTTTTTGTCAAAATCAATTCAATTGTTTAATTTTGTACACAATGAGTTGAATTTACAAGATACTTCGTGTTTAGACATAGTACAATGAGAAGAAGAGAACCTTTACTTGATTTTTGTTTCAAAGCGATGAACATGTTATCAAAAGTCACAACTGTTGTCCCCTCGAGGGTTTGTTCACTTTAACCACTTTTGGCTGGCTGTGCAATATTTTAGGGGCCGTTAATTTGTAACACTGAGACGCCCCACACGACCCAAAAGGACATGATCGGCCGTCAGATCGATGGAGAAGTTTACTTTCGTGCTATGTGCCAAATGTACATACACAAAGATAAGGGGCCCATTGCTGTTCTGCTTTGGTTCGGTTTCTCAGTATTTACAAATGCCAATACTTTGGGCGGGGGTTCACCTTTCGAGCCGTATATTTTCAGTAGAAGGTCGATTCTTTACACACTATGAGTTTCACTGTGGCCCTGTACTCAGTCATTGAAATTTGGTGTGATATAGAGGTCATTTCTTGAAACTTGCCGATATGTGCACGCGGGAAACGCTGGCCCTCTGTTGGCGGGAAAATGACAATGTAATCTTTAGGATTGCATGGACACTCGTTGATTAGCATCCCCAAACCTACCACTAAATCATAGACAAGTTTTTTACTCCTTGTCTCCTTGTCTGTGACTAAATACAGAACAATGCTAACCTGCTCTGGCCATGGTCCACGTTCGGTGAGAACATTTAGGATTGATCTATTGCCAAATGTGCAACAAGACTTTCTTATTGACGCCTTACGAGAAACCTGTTAGTACCCTGGCGATGAATTGTCGGTGTATGGTACTATAAACATGACATGGTGTTCATACCTTGATATAGGTCAGTCACATCACTATCACGATTGTCTGAGCTGCAAATCGGAAGGTTTGGATAGAAGTTCGGTTATTGTTTTCCTCGAGGAATTATATTCGGACTTCCAAACTTTTCCAAAACTTTTCAGATACATCGCTTGTGGGGAAGGTTATGTGCCTCATTTTGAAACTATTGGAGTGAGAAAACTTTTCACCGTCTTAGTTTTGTGAATAGTATGTAAATTTTAGTTTTTCCCATAGAGTTAACACAGAGATGGAGGCCCATTTTATATTCCACAAGTTGGTAAACTTTAGGTAATTTGTTTGTGTGGTACAAAACCCAAGCGACATATCAGAAAAAACATTGTAAAATCTAAAAGTCCGTCCCCAAGACGCATTCCACCTTTAAATAAACGTTCATGGCTGCAACATGCTCAATCTTTCTTCATGTACCCCTGAGAAAAGAAATCAAGTCAGTATTCTCAGTTACCTTAGTAGCCAGCTTTCCTAGGAATAGTTGCGGGGAGAGGTAGAAATACTACCAATGGCACTCCCCACCCCCATATAAAGTCTTTATAAAGTTTAGTTTAGGTGCGATAATTGACAATAGGGGTGCCTTCGAGTGACTCATCTATTGGCTTTTATTGCGAACAGAATTATGTGACAGTCGCTTTAGTGAGAGTGCCGCATTAGAATGTCAAAAATACTAGCAAACTCTCTATGGGCGGTTAGGTTATTCCTGTAAGCACGACGAGATGGATGAAAATTGTACCTGGACCGCGGCATACCCTCTCTGTGAATGTTACTATACCATGCAAATAAGTTACGTGCAAACACTTGAATCTTGCGCAGAAAAAATGAATTAAGTTGTTGTCGTTAATTGGAACAATTCTCGGTCCGATAATACAACAAAATAGGACAAGCATCAGTCATAAATATGTCAGCGGTGATTTGCTATACAATAATTCAATAATGGATAAGGCGGTTTACAAGGTGCAAACAAACCAAGGTGTATGCCTATCGCTTGTTTGGTGGTATTTATTCTGAAATGTGATCTTTTTTCACTGAATTACTCGAAACCTTGCAGAAAAGTGATTATTGGTAAAAGTTAAAAAATATTCACTGAAAGTTCAAACGTCAAGTGAGAAATTATTTCTCAGTTAAGATATTATTGATATGGACTGTGACGCAAAGGGGAGGGTCACATTTTCCCCCATGAACATTGGAGAGGGTAATTTGCTTTCTCACAAACACTTTTGAAGGGTCTCTGTTTTCAGTGCAGCATCACTTTGAAAACATCTCCCCCAGTAAGTTCCGTCCATTACCTCACTAAGTGTTGAATTATGGTAAAGATGTACAGTCCTGTTGACAATTTAATCTAGGGACGCTGATCAGCGTCTGGGCATGGAATCAACATGCTCAGAGACGAAAGTCACCATAAATAAAAACTGAAGAGTACAAGCGATACTTTATTACTTTATTTACATCAATAATATTCAAATTCCTCTAATCCAAAGGAAACTGTACTACACCCGCCATATCTTCCAACAATTCATGATTGCTACAAACACGGTGCAACACGTTTCTTGACCTTTTTGACCCTGAAGACTGGGCAATTCTCTACTCTGAAGTGGTTGCAGCTCATTAAACTACATTTGTGATCCCTAACCTCAAACTTTACTTTTTCTATTATATTCCATGTTTCGTGTATGTTCGCACACGTGATGTTTCTGTTCGTACTTTTGTTACCATATCATCTACATCTGTCGGTGTAAATGTGACTTTTTGTACGCGAAGTTCACACACATGGACCGTTTCTGACTAATCGAGATGCACCACGGTGACCGGTCATAGTGACCAGACACGACCCCTGCCTCTAAGGTCATAAAAAGTTGTGTGCTCAGTGATGCGGGTAACCGCGAGGCAGGTCTCTAACTAATCTCCTATTCTACTTCGCTAGGATGTCATAAAGTTTTCAACAACTGCTACAAACACGATTGGAACTAATATGGGACAATTGAATCTTCATATTTTTCAAATATCAAGCGTTAGGTGCTCTATAGCTGAATGTTGCAATATTACAAACCCAACTTAAAGGAAAAGCAGATGACCTTACATTTGCAGATCAAACCGAGATTACTTCACTATCCAACTGCCCCATATTAGTTCCAATCGTGTTTACAACAAAATTCAGTTCAGTGACAATTTACCTGAGACCTGATTTTTTATTAGAATAATTTTCGTAAATAGTGTGAAAGGAAGACAAGACTATTCATTTGAAGAAAAAAATCGGAATCGTTAGTTACAGGATTTTTACACCCATCCCCCAATTATAAGAAGTGTTGGTCCAGCCATGGAACACTTTCACTGATACCTCCAAGATAGATGGTCGAACACCACAGTCAAAGCTAGTCCTAAATGAACGCGAACATAAGACTTTGACATAACGTGCACACTCGTACGCGCTCATGGCACACATAGGCATATCATACACGTGTGTGCCCGGAAAGCTGGGACGGATAAGCAGAGCAACGTTATGGATTTACGTTTGGTATCTACAGTTAACGTTCTATCGCTATGAGCATCATTAGGTGTCGCAGATGAAGAAGATGTAGAAAATTTGGGGATTCGTTACGCAAAACCAATGTATGGAAATATACCACATGTAAAGTTGATAGCAACAAATCGACAAAAATGACTGTCAAATCGACAAAAATGACTGAGGAAAACCCCATGCACGATAATTAGAAAAAAAAGAAAGTATCTGTAATGTCAATCTGTCCCACTAATAACATAAGAGTAAAACATTTAACAAACTGAGTAAAGCTCTAATCATTTATTTTTTACCAAATTTACACAAAATTACACACAAAATTTCTGAGATTGAATCTTTAATTTGATGGAACATTTTAATCTTCCAGTTTTGTCAATTTTGTAAAATATTTATAAGTAGCATCTAAGTGGTATATGTCTTGTACTTTGGAAAAAATTGTTAGGTCACTGTGCTCAGTTTTTCACGATTTGGCAAAATGTAGCCAGAAATTCACTATCATTTTGTGTGCTTTTCAACTGGTGCCATTGACCTGGCAAGAGGTGCATAAACTGAAGTTGGCTTCGACTGATCAATCTAAAAAGTCGACTGATGCATTTGAAAATTAATCAATTTAAGAACTTGCCTTAGGAATATGGCTCTACAACCCACTCATAAGAGGTAGTCGAAATCTTCGAGTAGAACTACGCAATACATGTTCATTTTTACTCTTCATTCATTCCTAATATATAAATATGCGGCTTTATGACAGTTTTGGGAGGTGGACTTGAAACATTTTGATCATATAGAAAGGGAGCATGAGAATTTTTGAGGGTACTGAGGGGGTTTGAAAAGAAAATACGATTTAAATCGCGATTCCTCCAGCCCCCCCCCCACATTTATTGTGAACGCAGCCTAGCCCCTATGTATATTCCATTTGAAAAAATTTAGCAAAAGTTTTTATCTTTCACTTTTGAGGCACGTACTAATTTAATGCAGTGGATCAGTGCAGACATGATCGAATCCTGCCCTCGCAACAGTATTGATACGCTTGTACTTTGATATCCCTGATCAACATAAGCGGACGATGCTTCATTTTGCCACCAAATACAAGTAAACTAAAACGTTTGATGCTTAAACATTTATGTTGGGTGAACAGGGTGATGTACTGGCAACTGTAGCCAGAATAGAATGTCTAATACATCATTGACAATTGTATTCACAAGTTTGTGAACGATGAAAGAAGTTGCTTTATAATATGTAAGCAATACCTGACCTCTAGTGTTTATCATCAGAATATGAAGCCACCACATTGTCCCACTAAATATGCACGATAAGCGCCGCCCACAAAAATACAAAAAAAACCCGGCCTGTACGCCATACCCCTCTTTCGTCATAAAACTGATACTTTACCTCGATTACGTTACGTATTCGAATTCCATTGTCATTAGGAAGTGACAGACAAAGTATAAAACAAAGAATAGAGAGAAAATCGAGAAAGAATGATATATCTTGGGTCACAAAAACGAGAATTGCTGGGTCACTTTTTTTGTTTGTTTTTGTTCGTTTTTTTTCCCCGAAAGAGCAAATTGATACAACAATTTCATAAACCACGTCAATGAGAGCATGTCAAGTCACTCAGTTCGCATGCAACGTGACTAAATTCATGCATTTCTGTTACAAATAGGTGTCATCAAATTTGCTGTCCTTGGACGATAAATCAGAATCCTGGTTGTCTTCAACAAGAAAACCACCGTTGATCTGCTGTTGAACACGGCCATCTTTCTGGTCTTCACGAATTGCATCGTTTGCGAAGACTTCATTGGTCTTTCCGGAGCTCAGATCGCCTTTCCCTTGAGGTCGATTTTCTGCGTCATTCCATTTTCTCTTCCACAGAACAAACAGGATAATAAACATTATCAGAGCCAACAGCTTAATGCCTACTGTCAGGAGAACGAAATTTCGTCGAAAGGCGTGGTTATCATACACCGAACAAGCTCCGCGAATGGCGCCATCACAGTAGGTCCTCCACAGGGAACAGGACATGTCAATAACTACACCATATAGAATTGGCAGGGGAATGACGCCTGTAAGATTAAACGTAAGCCGAATAATATCATTACACCAGTGTCATCCAAATTTCACCGTTGATTTGAACCGACCATACCCAATCCATACAAATCACAACTCAGTCGTTTATCAGCAATCCTCAATGTTAATCCTAGAACAGTTACCGATAGGCTTTTACTGCGACTCGGACAGTCTGCATTGACTAAATCATTCGATACCAGTAAAAACTGGAAGGGAAATCTATCGTTGCAACAAAGTTATAAGAAACCAAGTCTACTCACCGAAGATACGCACCAACAGGAATCTCACGCCAAGAGCGAATGACTTTTCCTTCTCGCCGACAGACCTGAATTAGGGTGAATGATACGAATTACACGATTTCTTTTCTTTTATTTTTCTTTTCTTTTTTTTTGCTTTGTTAGTCCCCGCGGACGCAGCCCGGTGGGGACTTGTAGATTGGGTCCCCTTCGTCCGTCCGTCCGTCAGTAGCTGTTTCTCTGTCATCCCTGGGCTGATTTTTTTTCAAACTGTGCACGTGTGCAAGGATAAAGTACTGTGGCATACAGATGCACGTCAATTTATTTCGCGATACGATCCAATATGGCCGCCGGGCGGCCATTTTGTTGCAAATCTTTCATGTTTTTAAACCATAACTCAACTATCCCAGAACCGATTTTGTTCAATGTTGGTACACAGATAAAGTATTGTGGCAATATATGAACCTCAATTTATTTCACGATACGATCCAATGTGGCCGCAGATCTTGAATAGCTCAATATTTTCTTGTAAGTTCTGATGCGATTTAATCGACAGTCCAATATATGACGGTATATTAGAAGTAGTGATAAACTTACAATAGTAAATATTGGTACACCCAGCCCCGGCACCCAGCGTTCTTACCTCATAACCAGCATCGTTGAAGGGATTTCTCTGAGAGAGCTGAACAAGGCAAAGAGGAACATGAAGACCAGAAAGACGTAGAAGAGCGAGCAGGTAGAAGCTCCCTGACACATTCCGTCAGACGCCATCATCAAATCTTGTATGCAGCTACACGATGTATAGTCGTATGAAGACTGTTGGAACAGTGATAGGAGGAAAAAACCGCTTACTGTCACAGTAGCATAATTGGGAGGGAAAATCTACACCAATTTCTAAGACAAACCGCCATCACTGACACACAGTAAAAACGCACTTCAAACA
The DNA here is from genome assembly GCF_041260155.1 of Ptychodera flava. Classification (NCBI taxonomy): domain Eukaryota; kingdom Metazoa; phylum Hemichordata; class Enteropneusta; family Ptychoderidae; genus Ptychodera; species Ptychodera flava. The sequence goes on along the minus strand of NC_091942.1, from coordinate 20,846,771 downwards.
AAAAGATCGACATTATGGTCGTTTGATCGAAGACCTAATGCCAAGACTGGTGTATAAGAACGGAGTCTACTGCACTGAAGACCCTGAGAGAATCCTCCTACAAGGTAGCAGGACTTGAATAAACAAATCTTGAGTTGAAATGCTTTAATTTTACAATTAAAATCATAACACGAGAAAAATAGTAAAATTACAAGATCAAAGAGATTAAACTTTGCTATTCCTCGAAGAATTTATTAAGGCATAAATTCAAAAGAGATGCCGTACGATAACGCAAGCCCGAACGGGGTGTTATGTATTTTTGCAGAGTTTTATCGTTGAATAAACTGGCTGTAAATAAATTAATGTGCAGTGATGACGGGATGCATGTAGTTCTTAGGAACATGCAATGTCCAAACATATAGGCCTTTTTAATCGGAATTTACCTATACTTGTTTTTATTTGAACGGTTATCTAACGTGATTATAACAGAAGCATGTAGTGTCAAGTCATATCAGTGGTCGCAAGGTGATTTGATGTCTGCCAGATGTACGTCGAGTAATTCCACGGGGAAAAGTCACAAGAGACCTGACAAACATCTATTATAATGGCGTCCACTTCGTATTAGGTGTACTATGTAAAGTTCTCGGCAAAACGCCGGAGTCAGAAAACTGTCGAAAGAAGTGTATGCGACTCAACAGTTTCGCTTCAAATGACGAAAGGGAAACAGTTTTTATAACCGCTTTCCTAACATTTTCATTCTTGGCGCACTGAGTATAATTCTTCATACATCAGTATCGTCTCTCATGTACAGAGCTTCTGTATCAAATCAGAAGACAACCATGCTGGACAGACCATGCAAGTTACGACCTCAACCCAAACTTCATGGAACTAGATGTTACAGCACAGGGGGTTGTCTACATGTCCGTCCCCAAGGGTGGGTAGGTGTTTCGTTGTATCGCTAATAAAGATATATTCTACCAGCCTTTGGTGTTTCGGTCTTAGCTTAGCACTGCCCTTGACAATCTTGCGTATACGTTTTATCAACATGCTGCGTCTATTATCTGATGAGTTTGAGTGCCTAATTAGCCAAAGTAACCAAGGGTAAATTACTAATCTGTGGACGCTCTCATCAGATTATCACCGGATTAACTTTGACAAAGTCAACAACGAACGCACCAGCAAGGTATAACTGAAGACTGGTGCGTACGTTGTTGACTCTGTCAAAGTTAATCCGGTGATAATCTGGTGACTGCGTCCACAGATTAGTAATTTACCTCGTTTACTTTGGCAAATTAGGCACTCAAACTCCTCAGATAATACCGGTAGACTAAATTACTACCCTTGCTTGCCTTAGCGAATTACGCAATCAAACTGGTAAGATAATAGACGCAACATTATGACAAAACTTCGCTAAAGATTGTCAAAGGACGTAAATACGAAAAAAGAAATCGTTACAAAACCAGCGCTAACATAAGACAAAGACACCAAAGCTGCAAAGAAAGGTTGGTAATATAACTCTTTATTGGCAATATATATCATAGTAAAACATATTAAAATAAAATAAACCATAGCAGGAAGAACCCTGTCCTTAGACAAGACACCCCTACCCCTGGGGACTGACTTTGTTGCAATTCCCTATGGTTACAGTATTGTTTGTCCTCCGTCGTTTGTCATAAAATATAATATTTGCTGATCATTCGATGTCCTTGTTTGCAGCGATTGTAGAATACCGTTTACATTCTTTTTATTTTGAAAACTAGTTAAATTTCTTTGATGACACAATCATTATCTGGAATGGCTCCATCAGCTCATAGGATGTTATGCCTGTGAGCTGTACTTGTATAGACATATTTTGATAGATTTGGCTACTCATCACGTATTTTTATATAAAATAATGACTGTGATTGTTCAAATAAGATGGTTACTCCGTGCTAAGTTAAAATCTTGTAACTTACGATGTCTTGGTTGGTCACTGACTCATTGCACCCAGCATGGCAAGGCGAAGCGTAGGTATTTCCATCAGAACCACAGACTGGCTCAAATACATCAACTGAACAACCGCAGTCTACGTTGCATAGCTGGGTCTTCTCTATACCGTCTTTTCTGGAGAAGAAAGGTAGTAATATCTATATACCTATTAAATATTCTCTCTCTCTCTCTCTCTCTCTCTCTCTCTCTCTCTCTCTCTCTCTCTCTCTCTCTCTCTCTCTCTCTCTCTCTCTGCTGAGAGAGAGACAGACAGAGACAGACAGAGAGAACATAATTTCACCAGTGTTATAAGATCGTTAAGTCTGGTGTCAAAAACATAAACGTGAGTGTTCGCCGGCATTGATTTCCTCCCAAAGCAAAAAATGAACGACCCTAATATCATATACAAATGCCTGCAAGTCGACGGATATACGTTTAAGCTAGACATAAATATTGTTCAATGGCGGTGGTCGATGTTTTGCCCTATTCATACCAAATAATTTTCAGACAAATGTGTGTGTGTATGTGTATATAATAGTGTGTGTGTGTGTGTGTGTGTGTGTGCGTGTGTGTGTGTGTGTGTGTGTCAACAAACCTTGATTATACCTGCTCCGAGGGGACAGTGTTCGGTCAATATTACAATGAAATGACAACATATCAAGCATTTGGGTGTATTGCTCAAGTTTCACACATTCACGCGATCGTCAGATACGTAGCAACAACCAATTTCAAAAGTTTTTCGTATTCAAGCATGGCCTGTAATGTCCATAAATGTAATAATCTCAATAAATGTAACATCAACCATAATTGTAATAAAATGCGCCCATAAATGTAATTGCGCCCATATATGTTTGAAAATCAACTATAAATGTAATAAATAATAACCATTAATGTAATAAAAGATACACTCATGGATGTAATTTACTTAACCATAAATGCAATAAATCTATATACTTATCGCAGTTGAAGAATTAGCCGTTAAAATTTATCATATATTCATAATTTGGTTGTTTGCGCTAGTGAATTTTGTGTATTTTTCAGTGTATTGTACTTTTCGCAGTTTTATGTATAGAACTGATTAGTCACGCCGAGACACAGCTGTGATCTGTGTGTCAGTGCAGACTCTACTCCAGAGTGGAGAGTCTGTATAACACTACAATCCTTTTATCGATATGTTTCGAAAGTGTGCCATACCTTCTCTATCACTTGCCTAAAATCCATCTTCATTGGATAAATTGTGTGGAATAACTGATAGATTGTATGTATTACTATGTTGTCCCTCTTGAAGTTCACTGGGGAAGGTAAGGTCATGTTTGATTTTGTTCTACTGTGTAAAAGATAGTTTTCGTATTGTGTTTACTAGATTGAAATATAGATATATGTTCTCGTCAACATATGTTATGCATCGAACGTTTTTCTTATAAGGTTGTATTTTTCTGTGTTGTTTGTTCTGTGTCGTCTGTTGTAAACGTATGGTATCACTGGTTGACGAGAAATGTTGACGCTTCCATATTATTTAACCATAAATGTCTAGAACTGCTGTTCCACTTTATCTAACGGTTTGATTGGTATCTTGCTGGGTTTTTTTTTATAGTTTTAAGTGTATTATATTCTGTGTTTTGGAAAGAAAACCCAGTTTCACTAAAGTTATGCAATAACATTACACTAGTCTTAATCAAGTTTATTATTTACTTAGGGCATTGAGAAACAATTATCATATTCAAGTTTATTGCATTTATAGTTGCGTTTTATAATATTTATTGTTAATTTTTGTGTTATGTTTGCGGTTCCCAGTTGGTATATTAATGGTTGACTGCTTTGTGATTGATTTTATTACAGTTATGGTTAATATTACATATTTATGAAATTTAATGCATTTTAAGGTAACACAGTGCGGAGGGACCGTGATATACAAGCACCACGTTTCGCTTGCGGTACGCTTGTTTCATTGTGTACGTCCCTATGTAACTTTTGTTGAGTGCGTTTTAAGTATTATTGTTCTATTTTTAGTTTTATTGTCTACTCAGATCACTCATCCACCATCATATTTTGACTACAACTCTTTTGTTTCCTACTGTAACGGCAGGGTTGGACAGGCTGAACATTTGCCAATAACAAGAATTTAGCTCAGTTAGTTTCCGCTACTTCTGGACATACACACATCGATATTGATGATTTGAATTCAGTTGTCAAGAAGTAATGATGCACACATACATATATAGGTAGATTTCAGAAAGTGAATGCCTAGCAGTTACGCATGCTCTTGGGAGTTGATATGAAAATGTAAAACAAAATACAATATGAAAGTACTGAAAAAGCATAAGTATGCAACTGTTATCCCTTCACTTTCTGAAGTTGGAGGATAAAGTTGGAGCTTTTCATTTTAGTTTGATTCTATATATGTTTTGGCTTCTATGTTTTGGATTCTATGTTTTAGCTAGTGCCCCGACATTTTTACACATGGCCTGACAACACTCTATTAAAATGAGATCTTACTTATTTCACAGTAATAATCAAGGATACTTGCCCTGCACTGTAAAATAATAAAGCACGCTTCAAATTATAGTTATTGCGCTGGAAGTCGTCTCCGTGTTTTTCTGGACACAGCTGCTCGCCGCGACGGCTTTATTTTCCATATGGGCTATCAAAAGTTAAGGCGGCTATTCCAGGGAACAGCGTATTTATTTTGTCATCAGGGCTTTCGCACAAGATTCGTGTGTATGATATATACCAACTGAGATGGACGTTCGTTGGCAATAATGCGATTACAACCTTTGAGGCGACCACCAACACATACAAACTTACAAAACTGTAGCAAACATAAATCAAAGGTATCGCTTGTACAACTTACCCCATGCCAGCTACGTATGTATCTCCACATGTCAGGGGATAAAAAGCAGCGCACAATATTGTACCGACCGCGACAACGAACACCATAAACTTAGACATACCAAGCGTTTGCATGTTCAATCTCTTTATCATGTAGCCTCCAACGATCATTCCAAGTCCATAAGGCAAAGATGCAAAGATTCCTGAAAGAGAAAAACTAACTAAATAAGCCTGTAGTCAGATGAGATTTAGTCTCTTTCTAGTGTTGGTTTCCAAAACCCACCCCACCCCCTCTCTCCCTCTCCCTCTCTCTCTCTCTCTCTCTCTCTCTCTCTCTCTCTCTCTCTCTCTCTCTCTCTCTCTCTCACACACACACACACAAACTTCGTGAATGGCAGAATTCGGCGAATACACGAGCGTGCATACTAATTCTTTTAACGTGTACCTGAGAAACAGCGTACAAATTGCATGCTCAGGTATGTTAATGCATGGGCATAGGCTTGCATACATGTAAAATCAGTTTGAACATACTTTTTAATCAGACCTGGTCAGAAAATTGTGAAAATTGCCAAAAATATGTTTCGCATTTGATTAAGCTGAAATTTATCATAATATATTACCCAAGTCAGGTCACATGACCATAATCTGTTATTTTCCCGCCAAAATTGTATATTGCAAATAACTGAATATTCCAACCGTTAAACATTAAAATATTTAAAATATTATGACCAATTAATGTAAAATGGGATTGCAACTGGTGTTAGAACTAGTGGCAGATGCAAAATTATTGAATTTTGAATATTATTTCTTCACAAAAAACAACAAATACAATATTTTTGACGTTTTACATGAATATTTTGAATATCAGAAAGAAGTATAGATAGAGTTTCAAGAGTGCCATGTATTTTTGAAAGAATATGATAAATGTCGTTTCCAAAAGTGCAAAGAAAATCAAGAAAATTTAACAGTTTACGGTTGGAATATTAAAATTAATAAAGACGTAAATTTTGGCGGGAAAATATCAGATTTGGTCACGTGACTCAACTCGTCAAGATTTAGGCAGACATTTTTTTAAAGAATTTAATAATTCCAATAATTAGGCCAAATATCAATCAAATCTGGTGGTTTTTAAAGATAATTGATCATTTTCCTACTTTTGGGCTTGATGGGTACAAACACCCATGCATTAACTTACTTGAGTGTGCAAGTAGTCACTAAAGGTGTTCTTGCAGTGAACTTCAATTGACCTTGAAATAGTTTGGTCGTCATATCAAATCCGTGCGTCTGAGACAATGTTTCAGCGCATGATGTAAACATTAGAAGGCTAGTATTGACGATTTAACAGTTTCTCCGAAACAATGCAAAATTCCTCGTCACGTTTCTATATGCAATATCTGAGCACCAAAAACTTAAACCTGTCGATGAGTCTAGCTATGAGGGCGATATGAATCTCTTACCTGTGTAAATGTTAGCTGCCGTCGGATTTAGCCCAAACTGTTCTTCGAAATACTTTGGAATGAATGGAAGGATGCCGAATGTAGTTGACAGATCAAACGCATAGCCAAGCGTCGGGAGTATATAGAGAGGGTTTTTCAGTAGTCTGCACGTCGCCTTAAAGAACCCTGAAAGACATGGTAGACGTATGTGTTATTTTGCATAGAGGGATGTTACATTAAATTCATCATGTTCTATTTACAGGGTGATTCGAGCCTCGAAAATGCTCAAACTTCCACAATTAAACTTTCGGCATTTACTTTTCAAAACCAAGAAGAACAATTAGAGGCCAACGTGCAAAGTTTGTACCAGAGAAGCAAATTACCGAAGATTTACCGAGATTTGAAATTCGAAATGGCCGTCATTACTACGGGGAAAATAGACCTCCCGATTTTTACAAAACTAAGCCGGTGAATACCTTATTCACTGCTTTTCCTCCAAAATGAACCCCTGTTTTCTGGGGGTTCATTTTGGAGGGTGAGGTAAAAATGGTGAAAATTTGAGAGGTCCGATATCTGACCCTAAGACGCATTCTACCTTAAGAGGCTACGATCATATCAAAATTCTTATTTCGGAAAGGTGTTCTGCAAAACGGGAAACGTTTTCTGCCCCTTTTATCGGCATCCCCATCGAAAAGCAGTTCAGCGATGAAATTTTATCAGGAACTGTTACAGCAAAAATTGAGGTAAACTTAAGCAATGGGGTTTTTGGAACCACTCGGACGGAATAAATAAGCCTGTAGTCTCATTAAAACTTGGGATTAGCTAAAGAAGCAAAATGGCTTTCTTTCAGATTTCGGATATTTTTGCTACGAGCGAGAAGTTTCTTTTGTTGTTTTGTTGGTTGAAATCATTAATCATCGGAGTTCTACTCATATCTTGCGTATATACTATCACAAGATGCTGATGACATAATTTCTTGTATGCATGCCATCATAAGTTATGTATTTTAACCATTTATTTTTATACTTACAAGCAGAGAGAGAGGGGGAGAGAGAAAGAGACAGAGAAACAGAGAGAGACAGAGAGAGATCTGATGACTGACAATGTCGCATATTTCAGTGAACAGAAAAGTAAGAAATGGTCGCTCATATGAAACAAAAATGACCGGAATGATTTGAAAAGATAGCGACTTTGTGTCTAATTTTCTTTTCATTACCACTGCTTTCATGAGCGTTTCGAATCCAGTATATACTAAATTACCTAGTGGCCCAAAGGAAAACTTCTGTTCTGGATCCGTTGACAGGTGGAATGTCATCTCACGTTTTCCATTATCTTCTTTTGTCTCCAGTGTTTTAGGAATGAAGAAGTAAGGCAGGGCAACCACCATCAAGATCCAAGTACCTACAAACGTCCCTACCCACCATGCACCGAGCCATTCTCTGTCAGAGGGAGTCAGCTCGATGCTCGAATCGTCTACTCTGTTGAAATCTACGTACACGAGTAGACAGGCGGCGGCTATAAGGTTGCCGGTGATTGGCCCTAACCCCCACATCATGTAGATTATGCCTGTTTCAGACGAATAAAAAATGGGATTCTTGATCAGTCAATCATACTTGTTGAGGTGGTGATGCTGTCATCATTGTTTTAGGAACTTCTACGGAGACAGAGTATGCACGTTAAACGAAACATTAAAACTTGGTGTCGCAACTATGAATCTAGGAAACTACAACTGTTGGTTTGTATACGCCAGTAGGAAGTGGACTTACATTATAGACAAAAATCATTTTTGGTCATTCGTTTGCTATTGTTGTTTTTCATATCAACTACAACCTTCAATTGCGTGTTCGGATAGCGACCCATCAATTTACATCAAAGATATAGCGTTTGTTGTTGAGTAATACAATGAGTGCTGTAAGCCAAAAGGCTGGCAGTGTCCCGTGCTCAAGCTGTCGTCACGACTCGCCATCCGAGGGCTCCCATCCTCAGCTTTAATTCCGGGATTTTAAAGGGCTAGCAGCCGTAACTTTTGATGATTTTTCACTAATTTTGTTTTGAATGTCCAACACAGGTTTTTGTTCCACCCGAAAACATGCTGACACAACCACTGTTTAGCTTGTCAACACAACATCTGTAAGTTTAGAGTGCTCGGTTATTGTTTACATTGGGATAAATTTAGGTCCGGGCCAGAATTCACTCCTCAAGATATAACAATGCAAGTCTTCACATATACAGGCTTGGTTGACAAGCTCAACACTATGTCCCTCAACACTATTAGAGGCGCAAGCATTTGTTTCTCTTGGCGTAAGAAGCTTCTGCCCTGCTGTATAGTTACCTCTTTCCAGATAAGTAAATCTGTTAATTCTGCACACTGATAACAGAAAATATTCAGATGTATATACAATTCAAAAGTAAAAATGTTCTGTAAACTTGAAACTGAAACACCACTTACAATGTGTGGTCAAGTTCGAGGGTTCAGAACCAAGGATGATCCAGATGAAAGGTATGAAAATCAAAAGAACAATGAAGAGAGGGTGGCGCCATACTTGCCTAGATAGAGAGCTGCACTTCTATGCGGAGCGTGATCATCGACGTATGCCGTTCCCAATGTCAGCAGTGGACTATACCCAACACCACTTACGAATGCACCTGTAAGAGTTAAGGCATACGCAATAGTACTTTCTTCGAAAGACTCGCTTTCACCATAACCACATTCTGCGGGACTGGTCGGTGAAGGCGTCATCGAAGATACAAGACACAATTGATCTTGTTTTGTTGCGTTGTCTCCTCCTCCGACTGTATATTGGTATGGGCCTAATACGAAGTGGGGTAGGGAACCGATGAGGTATCCAACAGCGATTATTATAACACCGCAGCCAAGCCACCGTGGTCGATGACTGCCTGGTCGCCCTCCATAGTAAGCTACCAGTATTACGGACACTAGCGTACCGACTTGAGAAACCACTACAAGCGCCGACAGCTGAGAACTGTCGAAGTTGTAGCGTCTTTCTCGTGTTGTGAGAGTGCTGCCTGAGTATAAACTAAGTGTACCGTGTAACCATATCGTCAAAGTCAAGATGGCAACGAAGAAACGAACTTCACCGAAGCAAAAACTTTTCTTCTCCGTTGACATATTGTTGGTGTCCTCTTGACCACAACTGCTTGCCAACGAGGATTCGGCCTTTTTACCGACGTTATCTGCATTTTTAAGCTTATCGGCCATCTGTAAAGAAAAATCCAGAAACTTAAATGCAGAGCTTCTGCAATCAAAAGTGACTTCTACAGAGGGATTTAACACCAGAAATCTTATAACTGGACGGATTTTACAGGAGGTAGTGTTTTATGGAGATGGATCGCTATTTCTAGCGCAAGCATTTGAAGGGTCATGATATTGCCTGCATGCCTTTCGGGAGGGTTATCATTTTTGCGCAACTATAAGAAGGTGAGAGATGGCCGATACAGTGCTTCTCCCAAAAAGTATCAAGTCATTATACATGAGAATCTACTGGACAAAGTTTTAACAATATCCCCCTATAAAACAGGCTAGATCTGTACATTTACATATGTTTGATAATTTATGTGAAATGAATTTTGCTTGAAGTTTCAGGTAAAAAGTGCATGTGTGTACAAGAAATTTGATTTTTGGATTCCATCAAAAAACGTTGATTCACTATACATTGTAGAGTATGAAAAAACTATAATTTTTTTTTCAATATAAAACTAGCAATATCTGTGCATTTATAGGTGCCTGATAATTGATATAAATGTACTTGTTAAGAATTGGGTGATTACAAGTACGTATGGGTACAAGCAATTTGAATTCGGATTTTCACGAAAATGTTGATACACTACCACATGTACGCCTATGAGAAAACTGATAATACCTTTCTAGTACAAAACTAGCTAAATCTAGGCATTTATTAACTTTTGATTATTGCTATTTATGTACTTGATTGGACTGGGTGGTCACAAGTGCATATGGGTACAAGAAATTTGATTTTGGAATTTCAACAAAATGGTGATTCACTATATATTGTAATTGATACGGAAACTATGAATCATTGTTTCCTAACACAAAACTAGCTAAATTTTTGTATTTATAAATGCTTGATTATTGCTATTAATGTACTTATTAGATTAGGGTCGGTACAAGTGCATGTGTGTGAAAGAAATTTGATTTTGGAATTTCACCAAAATGTTGATTCACTATACATTGTAGTCTATGAGGAAACTATGAATAATTTTTTACAATACAAAACTAGCGAAATATGTGATTTTATAAATGTCTGACAATTTATATAAGGGAGTGTTCAGAATTTATTTCCAGGGGGCTTGAGCATTTTCAAAGGGGCCACCCATTTCTTCCAGGAAAATTACGGGAGCCCAGACAAAATACCACAATCTTTCAGGGGGCATAGGGCAAAACACATCAATTTAGTATTTACCCACAAGTTCTGATTTATAAAAAAGAGAACCATAGTAGCTACCTGGGGGAAGGATAAACTCTATAAGTGATACAAGAGTATTTAAAGTCCTTTAGCTGCAAAATTTGGTAATATTCAGTGTTTTTTTATGCATCTAGTGCAGCATCTTGTTCACCTTCCTCAAGCGTCATGACGCGTCCAGTATTTAGCATGTCAACACATACCGTACAGTGAACAGTCAGCGTTGTTATTGTTGAAAAGAGATTTCGAATCAAGTCCAGACTAGAATTCATTTGTCAAGAATAACAATGGTCATTTACATAATTATGTACTAGTATGTTGCTAAATACAGCGTTGGGTGTTCTATGTAGGGATAGAATAAGAAATAATTTTTGATACACAGAAAATAAGACATTGAACAAATGCCAAAAGTTACAGCAAATGTCCCTTTAAGGTGGGGAACCACCTAATACTAAGAATATGGTCATTTTTCTAGAGGTCACAATTGTTGTAGCTGGAAGAATGAGAATGAAAAAAGTAAGAAAAAAGGTTTTTCAAATTTACTTTTTGAGATAATTTAGTCACCCATGCCCCATGATTTCGAGCACCGCACAATAATTTTATTGCAAATTTACCCTTTCAAAGAAAAATATAGCGATAGTGGATAAAAATCTTGATATTTCAGTACACTTGCGATACCAAAATCTCCTCTAAGTGTAGTATTTCCAGCGCAAGCAACATGTAAAAGTAATTGGAATAACAAAGGTTCCACATATTAAACAAATACCAGAAAATCGTTTTAAAAATGCTGATTCAGCACTTTTGCATCTGTATTTTTTCAAAAGGAAAACATACAATTATGATTCTGTCTAAAAATCAAGTATGGTGACATGATACATTTGTCAAACTTTATATGTCTTAGTGTGTAAGCATGCATATATATATTTGAGGGCATGGAAAAAAACCCAAGAAATATGAGGAAGTCATAGATTTTCTCTATAATATACCCAGGAAAATAGCAAATCCTCCGGCCTCCTCCTGGAAGTATATTCTGGACAGTCCCTGCATGTTCGTGATGAGAATGGGGTGTTTAAAAAAGCAAATGTGAACAAGAAACATGATATTTTAATTACACCCGAGTGATTATTTGTAAAGGTTAAAAAGTATTCTTTGAAAGTTCAAAGCTCAAATGAGAAAGTATATGTCAATTAAGATACTGTTGATACGGACTGTGACACATAGGGGAGGGTCACTGATTTTTTGCGAATGAAAATTGGGGAGGTCACTCTTTTTCTCACAAAGGCTTTTGAAGTGTCACTATTTTTTCACACAGCGTCATTTTCAAAAACGCCGCCCCCCCCTGTAATTTGTGCTTAGTCCCTTATGCCGTTCCCTTGTGCGTCATTGTTTTTTGGTGTCTTCCATCTTTACTTGATTTTTGTTCCAAAGCGATGAACATGTTATCAAAAGCCACAACTGTTGTACCCTCAAGGGTTTGTTCAGTTTAACCGCTTTTACCTGGCTGTGAAATATTTTAGGGGGCGTTAATTTGTAAACATAGAGACGACCAAACGACCTAAACTCTCCAACGAACGACCCAAAATGAAAAAACGATTCACAAAATCATGGAAAGGACCTTAAACGATTAAACTAGAGGGGGAAAGACGCGATCGGCCGTAAGATCGACGGAACTTGGCCCGGAAACTTACTTTCGTACTGTTTGTGCCAAGCGAACGTACAGGGGCCCATTGGTGTTCTACCTTGGTTCGGTTTGCCTCGTCTCAATGTTTACAAACGCCCATATTTTAGGCGGGGGTTCACCTTTCGAGTCATACATTTTCAGTAAAAGGTCCCGTCGATTCTTTACATACTATGAGTTTCACTGTGGCAATGTGCTAGGTCATTGAAGTTGGGTGTGATATAGAAGTCGTTTCTTGAACTTGGCGATATGTGGGTTGGTCCTTTGTCGGCGAAGAAATGACAATTTAGTCAGTACGATTGCAAGAACACTCGTTGATTGGCATCCCAAAACTACCACTAAATACAGAACAATGCTATTTTGCTTTGTCCATGGTCCACGCTCGGTCAGAACATCAAGGGTTGATCTTCTGCCAAATATGCAACAAGACTTTCTTATTGACGCCTTATGAGATACCTGTTAACAACCTCACGACAAATTGTCGGTGTAGGGCACTATAAATATGACATTGTTTTCATACCTTGATTTAGGTCAGTAATACCTAGATTTAGGTCAGTCGCATCACTATCACGATTGTCTGAGCCGCATATCGGAATGTTTGAGGATAGAAGCTTTGGTTATTGTATGTAACTTAACAGAATGCACCTCGAGGAAAGATATTCGGACTCCAAGACCTTTCCACAACTTTTCCAATACATCGCTTGTTTGGGTGGTGATGTGGCTTATTTTGAAACTATTGAAGTGAGAAAACTTTTCACCCTCATAGTTTTGTGAAATTCAATATATAAATTTTAGTTTTTCCCCCACAGAGTTAACACAGGGATGAGGCCATTTTAAATTCCACAAGTTGGTAAATTTTCCGTAATTTGTAATTTGTTACACTGATACCAAATTTTGCACGGTGGTCCCAGGTTTTTATTCTTGACCTGGAATGAAAAAGTTAATTATGAAAGTTTCCGTGCGGAAAGTTTAAGCAAAAGTTTAAGTCTATGAGTTTCGGGGCGCATAATACCTTGAAGATCTCCATATAACCGGTAAGAGAACAGAAAATTCTTAGAAGAAAAACAACTTCTTTAGGGAGCACGCGCATCGAGAATGAAAAGTCTTATAAACCATTTTCCTTCAAAATTAAGGATAGAAATCGGGCTCACGCTTAAATAGATCAAAACTCTATCAATGTTTAAAATACTAAATGGCCGCTAACCCTATATGAGCTATTTCAGGAAGTTAAATTTTCCGGTTTTTTATAAAACAAGGCAGGAATGAAAATACTCTGCCAACTTTTAAATGAGGTGACTAAAGTCACTCAAGCAACATATCAGAAGAGTATTGTAAAATCTGACAGCCCGTCCCCAAGATGCAGTCCACCTTAAACAAACTTTCATGCCGGCAGAATGTCCAATCTTTCTTCATGTACCCCTGATAAAAGATATCAAGTCAGTATTCTCAGTTACCTTCGCAGCCAGCTTTCCGTGGAACAGTTGCAGGGCGAGGGAGAGATACCAATAATGGTACTCCTCCACCCTGACATAAAGTTATCATAACGTCCAGCTCAGGTGCGATAATTGACAAAAGGGGTGCCCTTGAGTGATTCTTCTATTGCTCTTTATTGCAAACAGAATTATGTGACTATGCTTTGGTGAAAGTGCTGCAATACAATGTCAAAAATACTGGCAAACGCTCTATTGGCTGTGACGTTATTCCTGTAAGCACGATAAGTGGATGAAAATTATACCCGGACCGCGGCATACCCTCTCTGTGAATGTTGCTATACCTAGTAAGTGGCGTGCAAACAATGGAATCTTGAGCAGAAAAAAATGAATCAAGTTGTTGTTGTCGTTTATCGGAGCAATTCTCTGTCCGATAATACTACAAAATAGGACAAGCGTCAGCCATAAATATGTCAGAGGTTATTGGCTATATAATAATTCAATAATGGACATAGTGGTTTACAAGGTGCAAATAAACCAGGATACATGCCTATCACTTGTTTGGGGATATGACAATGCCTCTCTACATCACTGCCGTATCAATTAACGTAGGAATTATGAAACAGAAACACATTCATAACTATTTGAAAAGTCGTTTTTTAGTCATTTCAATCATACGAGTATAGCTGCAATTAATGTTTGATTTATATCAAAGATAACATGTTTCATGTCAGCGAGCTGGAGTGTGGAGTGTACTGGCCATTCATGAACAATGATCAGTTAACTGCTTCTTATGCACGACCTTGAGTGACTTCTATCCCTGTATGGTTTACAACCTGTCGTAATACGGGCAAACAAACGATATGATGAGACGAATGCCCGGTCACGAAGGAGAGCACTGGTTTAACAAAGGGACTGGACCAAACCTGGATGTTGAGAAGTTTACCGCAAGGAGCTTAGATGGTAGCCCAGAATGGGAGAGCAAGGACAGTAAAAGGATTCGGACAGAAAAAGAAATGGAAACCATCTACAGAGAGGAGGCCGGTGTTTTTTGTGGAGTTGGGTCGCAATTTTTCGAGCAAGCATTGTTGTGGGGCCATGACATTTAGTTCAAATAATCCAAATGAGAAAGTATTTGTCAGTTAAGATATTATTGATATGGACTGTGACACTCAGGGGAGGGTCAATGTTCTTTGCGCATGAACATTGGAGAGGGTAACTTGCTTTCTCACAAATACTTTTGAAGGGTCACTATTTTTCCGTGCAGCGTCACTTTGAACCCCCCCCCCCCCGTAATTTCCGTCCTTTACCTCTCTAAGTGTTGAATTATGATAAAGGTGTAAAGCCCTGTTAACAATTTAATCTAGGGACGCTGATCAGCGTCTGGGCATGGAATCGACATGCTCGGAGACGAACACCACCATAAATAACAACTGATAAGTACAAGCGATGACCTCACAAAGGCCATACTCCGGTTTCCTGAAGCAGAGAATGTAAAAAAATGCAAAATATTACCGCCTTTCAAATTCCTCTAACCCGCAGGAAACTTTACTATACCCGCCATATCTTCCAACATTTCATGATTGCTACAAACACGGTACAACACGTAATACTCGTCTCATCCGTAACACTATGATCCTCATTATAACTTTGAGTGTGTCTTGACCTTTTTCGACCCTTAAGACTGAGCAATACTCTACTCTGAAGTGCTTGCATCTCATTAGCCTACATTTGTGATCCTTCACCTTAAACCTTTGCTTTTTCTACTGTATTCTATGTTTCATATCTGTTCATACTTTTCTTACTATGTCATCTACATCTGTCGATGTAAATGTGACTTTTTGTAAGCGAAGTTCACAGACAAGGAGGACCGATTCTGATTTAGCGAGATGCAGCGCGGTGACCGGTCATAGTTACCAGACACGACCCGGGAATCCTAGGTCATAAAACGTTGTTCGCTCAGTGACATAACCGCGGAGCAGGTCTCTAACTAATCTCCGATTCTAATTCGCGACGATGTCATAGAGTTTTCAACAACTGCTACAACAAAATTTTGTCCAGTGGCAATTTACCGGAGACGTGAATTTTTACTAGAATCATTTTCCGAAATAGTGTGAAAGGAAAACAAGACACTTCATTTAAAAAAAAATGGAATCGTTAGTTACAGGTCCCTTCCCCACCCCCAATTATCAGAAATGTTGGCCCAGCCATGGAAGTCTTTCACTGATAGCTCCAAGGTTGATGGTCCAACGCCACAGTCAGTGCTAGTCCTAACTGAACGCGAACACAAGACTTTGACATAACGTGCACACTTGTACGCGCTCATGGCACACATAGGCATACCACGAACGTGTTTCGCCGGAAAGCTGGAACAGATAAGCAGAGCAACGGTACGGATTTATATTTGGTATTGACAGAGCTATCGCTCAGTGAGACTTTGATTGAAGAGAAATATGAGTATCATCAGGTGTCGCAGATGAAGAAGATGTACAAACTGCATATTCGTTATGAAAAATGAATGCATGGAAAGATACCACATGTCAAGGTAATAGCAACATTGTATATTAAATCAACAAAATGACTGAGAAGACTTTTCGTGCACAATAATTAGGAATTACAAAACGAAAGTATTTTTAATGTCTAACTAATAACATAAAAGTAAAACTTTGAACAGTAAAGCAGTGTTCAAAATAACACCTGTCCGGCAGTCCGAGACTGTTTGTTTTTCTGCCGGACTGGTAAAATAAAAAAAGTTACCAGTCCGGCGGACAGGTTGACTTTAGCGTAGGGAGTCTTCTTTAAAGCTATGTGTGCTATTTTTTCTCCGGGCTCCCATTTGAATTTTATGGCAAGACAGTTTTCTTTCCCGTAAATTCATCCTGCTCAACAGCGCATAACAAAAATACTTAGGCACATAAAAGTAATCCCAGTATCAGGACTGGTAAGTTTTTGGCAGGACAGGCAATTTTTTGAAGTTACCAGTCCTGGTGACTGGTTGATATTTTCCACGAATTTCGAACACTGCAGTAAAGACTCTGAAAAAAAGTGTGACTGAATGGAATCATTTATTTTTTATTAATTTGCCATTATTACCAAAAATTTATGAGATTAAACGTTGATTTGATGGAACATTTTAACCTTCCAGTATTGTCAATTTTGTATAACATTTATAGGTAGCATCTAAGTCATATATATATGTATAGGTATACATATGTTTTGTAATTTTGAAATATATTTTGGTAGGTCACTGAGCTCAACTTTTCACAATTTGGCAAAGTGTAGCCAGGAATTCATGATTTGCATACGCTCTCATGATCGTCATTTTGTGTGCTCTTCAGCTGGTGCCATTAACCTGGCAAGAGTTGGATAAACTCAAGTCGGCTTCGAATGATCACTCCAAAATGTCTACTGATGCATCACTTTAAGGACTTTCCGTAGGAATACGGCTCTACCACACGCTAATAAGAGGTAGTGTCGAACATCTGCGGGAAGAACTACGCTATACATGTTCATTTGTATTCTGCATGCATTCCTAATAAATGTGTGGCTGTATGATAATTTTGGAGAGGAGCTTGAAGCATTTTGATAATATAAAAGGGGGAACTCGAAAATATTTGAGGGTATTGAGGGAAGGGGTCTGAAAAAAATAATATTTAAATCGCCATTCCTCCAGTCCCCTCCCCAAGACATGTTTGTGAACGCAGCACAGCCCCTAGTGTCTATTCATTTTGGAAAGTTTGGGCAAAAGTTTATGTCTGTCACTTTTGAGGCACGTACTAAGTTAACGCAGTGGGTCAGTGTAGACACGATAGAATCCTGTCCACGGACTATAGTATTGATATACATGTACTTCGCTATTCCCAGTATTCCTGATCAACACAGGCGGACGATGCTTCATTTTGCCACTAAATAAAAATAAACTCAGTAAAAAGTTTAACTCTTAAAAATTTATGTGGGTTGGTCAGGGTGACGTTCTGGTAACTATAGCCAAAGTGGAAAGTCCAATACATCATTGACAACTGTATTCACAAGTTTGTGAACGATGAAGTAAGTTGTTTTAAAATATGTAAGCAATACCTGACCTCTAGTGTTTGGCATCAGAATTTAAAGTAACCACATTGTCCCATTAAATATGCAAGACAAGCGCCACCCACAAAATGCAAAACACACACACACCTGTATGTACACCAATCTTACATCACAAACCTGATACTTTACCTCAATTACGTTACGTATTCAAATTCCATTGCTATTAGCAAGTGACAGACAAAGTATAAAGCACAAGAATAGAGTGAAGACCGAGAAAGAAAAATATATCTTGGGTCGCAAATACGCTGGGTCAATTTTTGTTGGTTTTTTTTTGTTTTTTTCGAAAAGAGCAAATCGATACAGCAAACAATTTCATAAACCACGTCAACAAGAGCATGTCCAGTCACTCCGCTCTCATACCACGTGACTAAATTCATGCATTTCTGTTACAAATGGGTGTCATCAAATTTGCTCTCTTTCGACGATAAATCAGAATCCTGGTTGTCTTCAACAAGAAAACCACCGTTGATCTGCTGTTGAACACGGCCATCTTCCTGGTCCTCACAAATTGCATCGTTTGCGAATATTTCATTGGTCTTTCCGGAACTCTGATCGCCTTCCCCTTGATGTCTATTTTCTGCGTCATTCCATTTTCTCTTCCACAGAACAAACAGGATAATAAACATTGTCAGAGCCAACAGCTTAATGCCTACTGTCAAGACAACGAAATTCCGTCGAAAGGCGTGGTTGTCATACACCGAACATGCTCCGCGAATGGCGCCCTCACAGTAGGTCCTCCACAGGGAACAGGAGATGTCAATCACTTGACCATATAGAATTGGTAGGGGAATGATGCCTGTAAAATTAAAAGTAAGCCAATTATATCGTTACACCAGTGTCATTCAAATTTTCCAGTTGATTTGGGCCGACCATATACCATCGATACAAATCGCAACTCTGTCGTTAACCGCAAGCTGCAAAGTGGTCTCAGTACAGTTAACACGCAGTTTTGACTGCGACAGTGTGTAACTAATACATTCGATACAAGTAAAAAGTGGAGGAGGAAATCTGTCATTTCAACAAACTTCTTAGATATAATATCTACTCACCGAAGATACGCACCAACAGGAATCTGACGCCAAGGGCGAAGGACTTTTCCTTCTCGTCAACAGACCTGAATAGGAGTGAATGATACGAATTACAGGATTTTGTTCTGTTTTGTTTTGTGTTTGGCTTCCATAACATCCCCAGAAGAACGTTTGCGTGCAAGATATATCTCCCACGACAAACAACATGATTTTATAGACCGAATTCTCGAATGTTT
>NC_091942.1:20220156-20225156 GCF_041260155.1 Ptychodera flava | reverse complement strand
TATTGAGCACTCGACTCCAGCTGATCTTGAACTAAACAAGTATATATATATATGTATGTATATATATATATATATATTATATATATATATATATATATATATATATATATATATATATATATATATATATATATATATATATATACACACATATGTATGTGTGTGTGTTTGTGTGTACGTACGTACGGATCCATCCATCCATCCATCCATCCATACATACATACTCATCTCACCCTGTAAGTAACTTATCGGTTAAAATATGACTCGCAACAACACTTGCTACATGTACAGTTTCCCACTGTTCCACAGGCTGGACGTTACGTTCCACGGCAAAGCATCACACGCAGCCTATGCACCATGGGAAGGGGTCAACGCCCTGGATGCCGCCGTCATGTATTATCAGAACATGTCAGTGATGCGACAGCAGATGAAACCCACCTGGCGCATCCACGGTAACCAAAGTGTTTTTAATAATATACTAATCTGTTTTGCATGAGCTCACTGCCATAATTTACTTTAAAGATGAAAATCAGACGTACATGCAAGTGTTTTCGAACTTTCAACTCGGAGCGTTTGTTAGAAATATTGTAAGACAGAAATTAATTTCGTATCCAACCTTTGCGTCATTACAGGTTTTGTCGATACGTCATTCAGGTCGCCCTAAAAGTTTCATGTTGTGCTTATTTTGAACGCTATTGAAGGCGGAATCTAAAGGTGTTTTTTCTAAACTTTAACCGTTATATCCAGTGAAATCATGCTGTCTCAAGTAAACTTTATAACACAATACAACTTCTTAATCGACATCACATAACATATAGAGGAACTCTTCGTGACCGTACAAAACGGTGTAAAATGCCAAAATACTGCTTGAATTGTTATCACTTCTATCCTCGAGACAATATAAATTAGGAATTTCGAAGATCTAATTTATAATAGCTAAAGGCGTGCAATGAATTGCCGTGCTGACCAAGACGCTTTTGTACAAAACGAATAAGAAATACTTCTGACAAAAATCGAGTTTGTAGCATTGTGACATCGAGGGCGCTTGTTCAAGCCGGTACAAAATGTTGCAAGTGATTAAAGTAAAACAGAATAAAAAAATACACTAAAAGATAAATTGGGCTATAATTCTGTACCAAACATCGCATGAAAGTGATTGAAGAGCATTATCTTTTGAAGGAATTGTTCAATCACCATTATTTTACAGCTCGGTCAGTTAAGGTACGTGAACTTTGCAACAGCACCTTGTTCTCTAATTCCGATATACAGTTACCCTTCCGACATATCAGAGTTACAATAAAATGCAATTGTATTTTTAGGGGTAATATCGAATGGAGGAACCAAGCCTAACATCATACCTGAGAAGTCAGAGGTGACCTTTTATCTTAGAACTCCAACAGCCGTTGAATTGTGCGAGCTGAAGGAAAGAGCTATTGCATGCGCCGAGGGAGCTGCTAAGGCAACTGGATGCAAAGTAAGTGTATGGTGGTTGTTCTGTGACATTGTGTCGGCGTATAGGTGGTGCGTGCACAATGACAAAAAACGCCCTTTTTGCTTTTCACAAGCCCAGCAGAAATGCTCATTCTAACTGAACTCTCTTAGATAGAAAATGCAATATTTTTCACCGATTCTGATAATTTACTTGGCAAATTAAGCCAAAGAAAAATGTATTTCTTGTAATCAAACGTACACTCATATTTTTTGTTAAACTTGCAAAATCTTATGAAGCTTTTAAACACTTTTTGTGTTTAGTGATTCGTGCAAATGGCACATATAATGATATACCACTAGGACATTGTAGATCATGTGGTAAATAAGTATCTATTTCGTGCATAATGAACAATAAAATAGAAAATTTATAATAGAATATGCGCGGGGAAGTTCTCAATTTTCCTAACATTATTTGGGATTTCTTTCTCTGTCGGAACTAAAGGGGAAAGGGGGCTGTCTTGAAAGAAACCCACTCGCCATGATGTTGTAGTTGTGGTGGCATGATGTTGTTGTGAATTTCGCCGTTCGAAGAGAGGGCAATTGTAACGGTTTGTTCATATTGATTTTGTAGCTAGCGAGGGATTCAATGCTTTATTTGGCCACTCTATGTGAGGACCTTATATATTTAAGTTCTTGTTTCGCTGACACAATCTCTACTTAGCCTACCAGACATATGTAGTTTGTGTTTTCAGTTTACGAATGATACAATCTAGGTTCCTGCTACCCAGTATCTGACTAGCTGTTGCATACAGGTATGACGACCACATATCCTTGTGGTATAGAGATGGCCACACAGTCTTCTGTGAACTGTATGCTTATCACCTGCACACCGAACTCACCTCCACGAGGAAGTTCGTATTCGCATACTTGCAAATGTCACGATTTGAATTGATTTTTTGTTTTTGTTATTTCTTTGCAGATGGAACACAACTTTCCCCCTACTTATGCGAATGTTATCAGCAACAACACGTTGGTCAAACTTTACACCGAAAATGCTGTAAACTTGGGTGTAAATTTCTTGCCTGAAAACCAAGCTGATAATATGATCATGGGGTCGACAGATATGGGCAATGTCTCATACGTAGTGCCAAGTATTCATCCGTTTTACGGCTTGCAAACCGATTCTGTCAATCATTCGCATGGCTTCACAGCAGCATCTGGTATAGAACAAAGTCTTCTTTTCTGATGATAAGATTAAAGCCAAGGTCACTATCATATTTCTCCACCCGGAGTATGTAAACTACTCTAACCGAATATCATTCAACATGGCAGGGATGTTATTTTAAACGTTGAAACTCTGAATTTTTCTGTATATTTTTCTAGTATCAGTAATTTTAAAGACCGTGGCACATATATTAAACCGCGGTCGCTCCATAAAGACTGGCCGTGAACAAACAAGTGACAAAACATACTCTTTAGAATTATGTGAATTGCAATATTGATTTTCATAATCTCAATATTCTACAGGGCAGCGGTAAGAAAATATTGGCACACGTAGTTTCATGAGTCACCCAGTCGGCTTCTCTCTTATAGGATGAACTTTGATCGGCATGTTTCAGATTATGGTCTATAACGCCGAGCCGTAGCCAAATATCCCAAGTTTTTTTATATTTTAATTTTCAAACGTATCAACATTTTGATGTCGTTCGATTTTTATTTATCCAGGAGCACCTGAGGCCCAAGAACCAACCCTGGTCCATGCCAAGGCCATGGCAATGACAGTTCTAGATGTCTTCTTCCAAGGTGAAGACATCATGAAACAGATCAGAGAAGATTTTACTGAAAACATGAAAGAGAACGAAAGTTAATTTGAATATGTTACAAAACTCCAGGCGTCGACGAGTGTTCCGTACAATATCGCTACTTTCACCTTATGTAAAATAATTATCTTCGACTACGGCCTGAAATTTGAAGTGACATGAAGCTGAGTTTGATTATTTTGAAGATATTGCTGACATCTCGTTTGGTGACTCAGGGTGTTTTTGTATGATCGCCCAGGTTCACCAGCCCCTAACTGATTTAAATTGGAACTTATGATGTACAACCCTACGTGAGTGAACTTGATGAAACATAAAGAAAACTTACATGATTCAAAATTGTTGGTTTGTTCCTATTGGATGAAGGCACATAGCCAACACCGATGACAAGGTTTGCCTTTAATTGGAAATCTCGCATGGTCTTAGTCAATGCTATCAAGTAACATTGTGCAGTTTATATTCCTTGGGGAAATGTTCTACCCCGAAAAAATTACCTTTGTTGTTGTCCTCGACAATGCCAATTTACAGGTCAATGGAACGATTGCGAACTTACGTCTTCCCTGTTTCCCCTCTCAGTGGTTATATGCGGTTGATTTATCTATGTGGTCCGACACAATTCTATTCTGTAACGATTGGTGAGTTTTAGCACTTTGGTGGGACATGCCAGGTTACTTTAGCGCCGCTGATAAGTCAATGGCGCAGATGTGGTATTGAGAATCAGCTTCGAAACAAACCATGGGATATATAAAAGACTAAACGATTGCTGTGCAAGTCAGCTTATGAATATCGATAAATCTGACATTTATCAGGTGACTGCATACCTTTAACGAGTATTAGCGATGAGAGGCATCGGATTCAAAGCCACTGTCAGAAGTGTATGTGACGAGTACCGTTCGGACAGCAACACTTTCAAGAGAGCGTCGTTGCATTCCGATTCGGGGCAACATGATGTGACTTTTGACTGGATTGCAACAGAGAACATGGATTGGTTAGTCATGGTATTGATGATGCGTCGAGGCATCGTTTGAGCCGGACATATAAAGAGCATTTAGTTATTATGCCAGCATATCTGGTTAACAGGTTGGATTTTTTTAAAACCAATTGACCCTCACCTTTACTGCTTAAAAAAGCATGACCCGCCCAAATTTCCCCTGCACATTAAGCCATAATAACTAAATGCTCCGTAACCAGATATGAAGAGAAAGTGCTCACGAATTTCAGTATACAAATATGTCGTTAACTGAAATGAAAATACGAAATTTCTTTGACTGCTGTCACTGTATCACCACTTTTCATAGGAACTGTAATTGTAGGTCAAGTCCACCACGCTTTATATGCCATACTGTGAATGCTCATTGAATATGCAAAAATGCATAGTATGTTTCACTTCTTTCACATAACTTTACCATCGATACTCATAGCCCTTTCATCATACTTGGTCATGTCCCTCGAGTTATCATTAATTTTGAAAGTTCATTAAATATACAAATTGCCAATCAGCCGTCACAGCAACTTTCATCGGCCTTTTTCAAGTCCTTCAAAGTTATTTGTCTAATTTGGACTGAAATAAGTGCAAATTATCAAATACTTGACATGCAAATGTTAAATGTTTTTCATTAATACAATATCATTGTCTCGTCAGTATTCATACTTAGTTTCATAAGCTTTGGTAAAGTCCTTACAGTTTTGTGTCAGTAATTGGGAAAGTTCGTTAAATATGCAAATTAGTAACTAGCTGAAGTACAAATGCTA